>NC_079165.1:9989691-10009691 GCF_947568905.1 Ostrea edulis
ATGAGAGAAAAAATCTCGAAGGGACGTAAAACAATCAATCAGTGTTTATAACTACATTTGTATAATGTAGCTTTTCCCCATGAATATTTGATTAAAATGCAATCAAACTTTAGTTCACAGTATTGGATTTCTCTGATCAATCATTATAGTGTAACTGTGTACAGTATTGGATGTCTCTGATCAATCATTATAGTGTAACTGTGTACAGTATTGGATGTCTCTGATCAATCATTATAGTGTAACTGTGTACAGTATTGGATGTCTCTGATCAATCATTATAGTGTAACTGTGTACAGTATTGGATGTCTCTGATCAATCATTATAGTGTAACTGTGTACAGTATTGGATGTCTCTGATCAATCATTATAGTGTAACTGTGTACAGTATTGGATGTCTCTGATCAATCATTATAGTGTAACTGTGTACAGTATTGGATGTCTCTGATCAATCATTATAGTGTAACTGTGTACAGTATTGGATGTCTCTGATCAATCATTATAGTGTAACTGTGTACAGTATTGGATGTCTCTGATCAATCATTATAGTGTAACTGTGTACAGTATTGGATGTCTCTGATCAATCATTATAGTGTAACTGTGTACAGTATTGGATTTCTCTGATCAATCATTATAGTGTAACTGTGTACAGTACTGGATTTCTCTGATCAATCATTATAGTGTAACTGTGTACAGTATTGGATGTCTCTGATCAATCATTATAGTGTAACTGTGTACAATATTGGATGTCTCTGATCAATCATTATAGTGTAACTGGCATGGATCCCATCGGTCATGATGATCTGCTCTTCCGAGTAACAAACACCGGAGAAGTCCGCTGGGACCCGCCAGGACTCTACGACGTGCACTGTGAGATTGATGTCAGTTACTTCCCCTTCGATTATCAGACCTGCTACATAGAGGTCGCTAGTTGGGTATACAGCATGGATAAAGTGAACTTAACAAAGATCCACGATTATCTGAACACGGAGGATTACAACCAGAACGGTGAGTGGGAGCTGTACTCCACTTTCGTCCAGGAGTCCACGCTGACGGAAGACGGCGAAGTGTTCTCCTCTCTGGATTTCGCCTTGATTCTGAAGAGACGCCCCGGATACTACTTGTCGCAGATCATATTCCCAGTCCTGGTCGTCTCGCTACTCACCAATATAACATTTCTGTTGCCGGCTGACTCGGGGGAAAAGATTTCCTTCATACTGACGGTCCTTCTCGCCCTGGCCGTGTTGCTGACCCTAATTGGGGACAGTATGCCCACGACGTCAAATCACACTTCTATTTTATGTAAGTCATAAAAATGTTTTACTAATGATGGACAATTAAGCTCATTGCAATGATTTAGTGCTGGTACTCTATATATAGAGATAGCTCTTTGTCAGTTAGATTGTCACCACGTGATAAATACGTAACGAGCACGAGCATCATTCTCTCTTTCAGCCGTGTACCTTTCAATGGTGTTGGCAGTATCGGGTGTTGTGATTCTCATAACAGTCTTGAACCTGCGACTTTACCTAAGGGTTGACCAAAAAGACGTACCAAAGTGGCTCAAAAGGTTCACCAAAGCAGTATTGCTTCCTATTTCGTGCCAAAAGTCAAAGGTTGGTGAAAGTTCGAAGGTCGAGGTCCTATCGAAACAGAACACCAACGTAGTACACGTTGATAACCTTGAGGACGGCAACATGTCTACCGTTAACAGCGACCCGAAGAAGAAAAAAACATTGAAGCGAATGAGTCAGAAAAAGCCAGAGGCGACAGAACAGGATTTCTCAACCTCCAACGACGACGCTGATTTCCCGTACTTATGTCGTGACGTCTCGGGATTTCTCGATATTTTCTTCTTTCTTTTCTTCAATTTGGTGGTTGTCATTCTGACCGCGATTTTCATGTTGATACTTGTGTTTGGATCAACGCCCCACTATACTACAAAACACTAGTTACACGCACCTGTAAACCAGAGCGGTTATATTACGAGGTTTTTTTTCAGTAATAGCTGTGAGGTTTAAATTCAAGGCTTGTAAATTTCCTGATATTTCCTTTGTACATGTGTATACTCAATCTTGGTTTTTATTTTTTGTATAAGAGGAAACGGACTTTCAGATGTTTTTTTTTTAAATTATCCATCACATTCGGTTGCCTCTATAAAAGAATTGGTGATTTTTAAAGTTACATTCCTGAGAATATAAAATATACACGAGAAATTAGGTGGCCAGGATACATGTAGATTTTTTAAGGACCTTCTGGTAAACAGACAACTCACATGCATGCAGTGGCAGTAGTAGTAACTTGAAACTTGAATACATTTTTGTACAGGGCTGCAGTGTGTCATTCATTTTTTATCAGTATGCATATCAAATAGTGCGAATGGGAGTTTTCGTACTGTGTTATCTTATTAGATACTTTTAAGATGGTTCATTACTACAAAATTTTATAAAGTAGCTTGTTAAAGCACCTCATATGAAGTAGGATTTCAGAGATAGAGAGAGAGAGGAGAAACGCACTCAAAAATTCAAATTACATCATAAAATTTTGGTTTAATGAGCCACCTTAATTTCATTTGTATTTCATCTGTGTCAGTAAGTAGTCAGGTGAAAAGAAATACAAAACGTTTTTCGGAATAATGACATCAAATCAAATAATTTAATAATTTTTACTGAAAGCCCGACATGTCTACACATGTATATTGTTTAACGCCCTCAAGAATTTTTTCACTCATATGGAGACGTCACCATTGCCGGTGTTGTAGAGTCAGCCTTCCCCCATAATGAGACTTCCCCCCGGAAGCCTGGCTCTAGAGTGAGCCTTCCCCCTGGGGGAAGGCTCATTCTAGAGCAGGAGAACCCCCGGGGAAATCTCACTTTAGAGCCAGACTTCCCCGTGGGAAGACCTACTCTATCACTAGTTGTAGAGTCAGACTTCCCCCCATAGCAGGACTTCCCCCTTCATTTATTCCTGGTAAACTACTATCACGTTATGGAGATTGTTTAGATACCAAGACCCTTTTCAGCAGGGCATTAAATGATTTTGCTTAAGGAAGTCCTCTACATCGTCATAATGGCTGACTTCCTTTTAAAACATGGGTGAAAATATAAATATCAGAATTATCACCTGAGTAGCTCAGTAGGTTAGCACGTCGACTGCAATAAAAGAGAGGGAAAAAAAGCACGTCGACTGCTGAACTGTATATCGTGTGTTCGAGTCCAGCATGGGTTTTAAATTTTTATCAGATTGCTTTCTACTAAAACTACATTTTTTGACTAAATATAGTAAATTTGGAAGTTTACAATTTCAAAATATTGTTATACATATCCATGCCGTAGGATGGGGTTCGAATCCCGGCCGCGACACACCTAAGTCGATAAAAAAACAGGTAGTGACAGTTCCATCGCCAAAACGCTCGGCATCAGGTGTGAATGTCACGGATCCTCGGAGATGACCTTAAAAACGGATGACCCGTGTCACAGTAGGTGTGGCACGCTAAAGAACCTTCACTGCTCAATGGCCGTAAGCACCGAACATAAGCCTAAATTTGAAGCCCTTCACCGGTCTTGGTGACGTCTCCATATGAGTGAAAAATTCTCGAGCGAGACGTTAAGCAAGATACAATCCATCAATCATCCATATCAAATTTCTCTAGTGTAGCATACCTCCTTAAGTCGTTCTTTAAACTCAAGAGAAGAATACGGTGAATAAAACACATTGGAATTGATAAGTCATTTTGTTTGACCCATAGACCTTGAACGTTGACCCACACAATACCTATGCCTTGGTTAGTTTTAGAAGTTTTGAAAAATGAAATGAGGAAATATCGAATTTATGTTTCTTCTCATCTGCGTACAGATATCTGTTATGCTTTTAAACTTGTACAACTTCAGGTAGAGAGGTAGGTAGGTAGGTGATTCCCTGTCCGATAAACTAAAATTCATTTCAAAGTTTGCGCAGGAGGGGATGGAAAGCGGGGGTGTCCCTCTAGAGCGGAGACTTCAAGAGGGTGTTATGGCTCTAGAGTTAATCTTCCCCCTGGGGGTAAGGTTTATTCCAGAGCAATTCTGCTGGGGGAAAGGCTCACTCTAGAGCGAGACTGCCGGTGGGAAGGCTCACTCTAGAGCCAGACTTCCGGGGGGGAAGGCTCACTCTAGAGCCAGACTTCCGGGGGGGGGGGGGGGGGGGGGGCTCACTCTCGAGCCAAACTTCCGCATGGGGAAGGCTCACTCTAGAGCCAGATTTCCGCGGGGAGAAGGCTGGCTCTGGGGGCAAGTCTGGCTCTAGAGTGAGTGCGTCCCCTTTCAAAGGATTCCCGATCATTTTTTTACTACACAAGATAAAGCTGAATTTATGTTTCTTTATTTAAAGTGAGAGCTATCATCTCGTAATAACGTGTGCTTTTGAAGGATGGTTTTGTACATTAAAGAGTCACTGAAGTGCTCACCAGTAATATTTGAAACATAAACTTTGAAGAAAGTATCTGATGTGAAATTAACATTGGATTTTCATAAAAAGATTCTCATAGGTTCAGCTTATAGGAGCCCGGGTAGTTTCTGGTGAAAATTTTAAGCAGTTATGTATTACTTCTTGTTAAATCCGTGAACAAACAGTTTTCGGAAGTTTTATTGTTTGGAGATATGAATTTTCCTAATATAGACTGGAACAATATAAGCACAAATGGCAGCGAGAGCAGTATGGAATATAGATTCATTAAAACTATAAGAGACTGTTTCTTGTATCAGCACATTGCTACGCCTACTAGAGGTAGAGGCGCAGACAACCCTAGTGTTATAGACTTAGTTTTCACAATGGAAGAAGACGTGGTAAATGAACTAAGCATCAACCCACCCCTTGGAAAAAGTCACCATTCCGTTATAGACTTAGTATGTACCTTGAAATGAACAATACGATACAACAAAGAAAATAAGATACAAATACGATAAAGGAAATTACGATAAACTATTAGAACTTTTATACATGGACTGGTCAAGCCTACTAGCTGAATATAACAATGATGTAGAAAAGCAGTGGTGCAAATTTAGAGAAAACATTTGAATCAACAATAGAAGAAACTATTCCGGAGAAAATAGTTAACCCAAATACCAGAGAGAAAATAGTTAACCCAAATACCAGAAAGAAAATAGTTAACCCAAATACCAGAAAGAAAAAACAATAAGCATACAATACCATTGAATAGAAAAACTTTAAATAAAGTTAAGAGGAAGGAGCGCCTATGGACTAGATATCTGAATACTAGCGATGGCAAAAGATTATCAGGAATACTGTAAAATACGGAACCAGGTGAAGTCTATAACCAGGGAAATTACTGAACAATTTGAAAAACAAATAGCGAGTGAGGTAAAGAGTAATCCGAAGAAATTCTGGAAATATGCACGAACTAAAACCAAGACAAAATCTAGTATACCAGACTTGTTCACAAATGGCGACATGAACGAATCAACTAAAACGGACAAGGAAAAGCTGACGTCCTAGCAGATTTCTTTACATCGGTATTCACGATAGAAACTGACACTGATATGACAGAATTAGAGAAAGTTGATGTAATGCCACTAAGTTTGATGACCATTAATGAAGAGAAAGTAAAGAAAAAACTTAATGCTTTAAAGATTTCAAAGTCACCTGGGCCTGATGGATTGCATCCACGAGTACTTAAAGAAGTTGCACAGTCCATGATGTCTTCCATTGTCCATAATATTTCAAACATTTATAAACACGGCAACTTTTAACCTGAAGACCGGAAATGTGCAAACATAACAGCTTTTTAAATTTTATTTTTTGATCTCGTTTCGGAAATGACAGTTACAGAAATGACAAATTGTATGTTATTTCTTTGATGGATACCCATAGTTATCTCAAATGTTAAACAGAAAATGTAAATGATTTACGCCATTTTCACAGTATTTGTGCAAATTATGTTGCACTTGGAGCAAAAAATAAAAATTCACATAGCACATTTTTGACATGTTGCCTAGAAAGTGCAATATATACATGCGTACAAGAACCAATTTTTTTTTTTGTATAAGCATTCCTATAAAAAAAAAGTTATGCCACGTCAAATTTTGGAAAAGAACCTGTGTTGTGGACACTACATTACACCTGTTATAACTAGTAAACTTATGCAAAGATAATGTTCATGGCCAAATTTCTTACTGGTTTGGACTGTGTACCAGAAAGAAGTAAATAAAAAAGAATTTTTTTGTGGTTTTCTTTGAAAACAAGAAAAAAATTCATATAAATGTCCTACTAATATTTTTGCCCAACTGTTAGGTTTATTTACATTTACAAAGACTCATAAGACCTATATGATTATCATGTGAAAATGACATTGAATATCCCTAAATTCAAATAAATCTATCATAATATTCTGTATGTCTTCATTTCACTCTTCTTTAAAAATTTTGAAAATACATAGATATTTTTGTTGCGGACACTACAGGTTATCATACATTACATATCTAATATATTGTCATTTATTTTAAAATCAATGTTGATAAATGTTTCTTTCTCGACTAATTCATGTGCCATAGGATCAACTCTGGAAAATTAGATATCAAAAGTTGTAGAATGTGTTTTGTTTGAGATGGGAATTACCATATAACATTGACCATTAATTTTTTTTTGGTTATGCAGTTTCAAAAAATATTGATGGTGTCACAGATGTTCATTCTATTAAACATGTTCTAAGGAATGATTTTATAGAGTAAATTTCATAAATTAAAGAATTTACTGAGGACTCTTATTTGTTTTCTCTCAGATTTTATATTGTTGCGGACACTACAAATATATTGAAGTATTTCTGATTGAATCCATATTTGATTTGAATGAAGTAAATTAAAAACCTTAAACTCTAACTTGTTTTCTATGTTAGTGAATGGTATAATATGATGGGGAAAAAAGGGGGGGGGGGGCTAGAATGATACTTTTGGAATTAGTACCTATATATCAATTATAAAGTGTATACAAGTTTGAAGTGTCATCTTTCAAACTAACCATTTGTTTTTTAATCAAGTTATCCAACTTTATCATGAAAAGAACAAATATTAGAGATATTTTATTATATTCACTTATTTCAGAAATATTGTAATGAAATAAAAGTGAAATAATAATTAATGCTGTTGTAGACACTGCAAGTACTGTAGATAAATTTATGAACAACTCTTTTATTTATTTTTTCAAATTCAAACAAACTTGAACTTGGAACTAAATGTTGATTGCAAAATAATGTTTGCATATAAACAGTACTAATTATCAAAAGAATGAAATAACTTGTCATTGGTACTGTTTGGGGATAAAATTGGCTGAGAAAGTATGACGCTAATTTTATCATTAGTTTCCCCAGGAGGAAAACTTTATAATCCTCTTAGTAAAGAGATACATATTCCAATATTCAAGAAAGAATGTCAATATTGTTTTTGATGATGTTTTGAAATGTTTATATGATTACTACATCTTGGAGAAAAAACTTACAGAACAAATATTTTACAAAAAGAAATGGTCTAAATGGAAATGTCTTTTTAATTAATGATAACAGCATTTCTTCTTCTTCTTTCTTTAACAATAAGTACTAGAATACACATGTAATTGTCTATATCGCTTTCTTTAATCTGTATGAGAGTGTGAGTAAAAGGTGTATATGTATTTGTTAAAAATGATGAAAACAATAAAACAACAACAACAACAACAACAAAAAAAAAAAAAAAAAAAAAAAACCAACCAAAAAAAAAGAAAGTTTCCCCAGGAGGAATCTACTTTCTGTATTTCGTGTGAACAGGAATGGTATTCAGATATCCAGCGGTACTTTGGGTGTGTGTGTGTGTGTGTGTGTGTGTATATATATATATATATATATATATATATATATATATATATATATATATATCTTTCTCCTTATCCATAATTATGTTTTGTCACAAATAACATTTCTTTCTCTGCCCTTTTTGGTTTTAATTCTTTTCCTTTTTAAAGTTATTCTTTTCTTTACATTTGTGTTCACCTTTTCTTGCATTTCCTTTTCAACCTTTTCTCTCAAGATTTCATTCTGTCTGTATTTTTTTCATTCATGTAATCTCTTTTTTCTCTTTTTGTGGCAAGAAATTGGGGATTGTTTTTTATCCCCCCCCCTCTCTCTTCTTTTCCTTATTTTGTCTTTCTTTAGCGTCACTGATTTTTTTTTTTGGTTTTTTTGTTTTTTTTATTAATTTCACCCTATATCTTCTATCTTCTCCCTTAATCTCATTAACCTCTCTGGGCTGCTCATCTTAGTGGCTCATTGAAATCTTTTAGTCTAAGACACTTAAGAAAATTGGAATACATATCATTACTGTAGTGTCCGCAACATAATTGAATTGGAATATATTTAGATTTATCATTAAACATTTATCATCTTGACATATATTTGTTTAGTTTCCACTTCAGTTTTAAATATGTGAAAATTGACTTGAAATATGTAACTTTAGACTGAAAATTGAAGGATTTTGAATATGTATACACTAGATGTTATGGGTGTAAATTCCGAGTTTGAACATATATTTTCACAATATTTTAATCCATTACATGTTTGAAATAAATACTTGAATAGTTATAGTTATCATAAAGATAAATCATAATACATTTTTCTTGAAAAAATCTATGAAATCAAAAAGCTGTTGCGGACTCTATAGGGTTGCGGACTCTACAAAACACAATATATCTGCCAGAAAACTTAGCAATACTGAGCTAGAGTTTGTTTCTTTGGTAGACACATTAGTAACTGTATTGCCTCTTATCAGTAAAAGTATAGAAGTATAAGTCATCAGGCATTCCAAAATATGCACATGTTGCGGACACTACAGAATTAGAGAAAAATGCGTAATTTTTTCAAGTTTTGAATAATCCACTCAAACTTTTCTATAATATTTCATTTAATATTCAACTCAATTTTCAAAGCAAAACAAAAGTTGAAATAATGAATTCACATGTAGTTTTTTACTTGTAAGTTTAAACATTGGAATTTTATAAAATTGCATAACGTACAAGTATTTTCACATATTTAAACATTATTTCGCTAATATTTTTTCGATTTACATACAGTAAATTGCACGTAAAAGTGGAATAATTCCTCACTGATCAGGTTTCTATTACCAAAAGCCTCTTCTATAAATCTATTTGAACAAAAACTTGAAAATATATAGTCATTTTTTAGCTGCAACAGCGTTCACACAGAATACCCCAAAAGTACTCTGGTAACATTTCACTGACATAGAGCATGGGCTAGTAAAAGTAATGGGGGACCCCCCTAGGGATTTTTGCAAACAAGTATTCTTTAAATGTATATAAATCAGGTTGTTTGACATTTCTACGTGGGGGCGTTTACGAATTTGGGGCCAAAACATGAAATTTAATAATAGCCGAAAACTGAAAAAATTCTTCAGGTCCGATATAGCACATCTTAGGTGTTCGGCGGTAGTATACAGATGTTCGGCGGTGGTTGTACATAACTTTTACAGTATTCTATCACATTGATTATTCATGACAATACATGGTCTGTTTTGGGGATTTATTTTAATATATACATAATATTTACGGTGATCGGCGGTATTCGGCTGTGTCTGGCGGTGTCCATCTTAGCAAGCCAAGTGTCCGATTCGCTTACTCTCATCTACTAGATGAGAGTAAGCGAATCGGACAATTGGCTTGCGAAGATGGGCGGTGTCCGGCGGTATTAATACCCACTTAATTAGATCGGGTTCAAGATCCGCTTTTTTTTAGAATATGGCGGCACATTTGAGGAACCACGGACTTCTTTAATTTCTTACCAAGACTGATGTCCTTCGCTCATAAAATAAAAAGTAGGAAGTAGTTTTCGGTCACAGTTCAATTGGTACTTGTTGTCAAGCTTGTGAGTATTTAGTAAATCACTTATTCTACATTCTCTGCATGGTTATCATCTGGTTGTGTTTACACTGCCAAGACCCAGACTTGGCACATTTCTGTATTTGTCCCTTAAAGGAAACTTGATAGAAAACTTGATAGAAGTTTGGTTCCCAATTGCTCTCAGTGATCGCACCAAGTACTTCGGGGGACCCTCTACCCCGGCCCGGATCAGCGGCGACACTTTTATTCTGTTATCGTGTGAATGTATTTTTTGTTTTCATAATCTTTATCCTACAGTATTTAATTTAATATATTTATTTCCGGTGTATATAAGGAGTTTAGGATGTTACCTGAGGCTCTTACTTGTTGGAGTAAGGACCACAGATTATAGACAGGTATCAAAATCATGGGCATTAAAGAAAACTTGATAAATGTTACATATACTACTGTAGGTCTCCTGAAGAAAATGATAAAGGGAAAGGACATTGTCGTCAATAGTAATTGTTGTGTGACAGACAACCGGAATGCTTAATACATAAACATTTGATTATATTTATTCACTGCAAGAGGAATATATATTTGGTGAAAGAATAGTCATTACGTATATTACTACTGCGGTGAATAAGTATAATCACATATATGTGAGATATGATTGTCAGTTAAACTAGTCGACTCGGCACTTGGTTGACTCTGGATCGAGTTAACTTGGGACCAGTCCTGTTTGTGAGGAGAGAAGCTTTGATTTGTGGATTTCCATGTAGACTCGTATCTTTAAAATTCCTTATTTTCTTGTAAAACAAAAAAAAGGAAATCTACGAAGTTCTGCACACGAATCATATTGCATACAGATTTGTTAACACTAAGAATCCCCCCCCCCCCAAATATTTGACATCTTATGCTTTATGAAACCTGCAAAGTTGGGCACCATTTACTGTTAGTATAAAAAATTGTACAAAATATTTGTTAAAGTGTATTTTCTCCCCAGGGCCCAGTTGCACTAAAGTTAGTTAAGTTTAACTAACAGTTAATGTATAGTCAACCTTATAAAGATGTATTAAAAGAGTTAATGGGTATTAACATTATAAAGATGTAGAGAGTTAATAGGTAGATAACTCTCAGATAAGATTAACTAAACATCATGCAGCATTGTTCCTTATCAGCAACATATTTTTGAGTTTTCAAAAAAAATTGTTTGAACTAAGTAAAACACCTAAACAATCAAATTCACTGGAAAAATCAAAATAGTGACCATATTTTATGTCTGTTTTCTGTGATAGGTAATTTTTTTTTTGGACATTGCCCAATCCCATTTGTTTTGTGAAATTTAATGTAGACATTGGTCCAGATTTATATCCTGCAATATTGTTTGAACATACACCTTTCATTGCTGGTATCCTTGAAACCCTTGTGTTGACTAATGTTTGAAATTGATTAAAAACTTGTCTATAGACCACATCATCATGTCTATGCCAAAACAAGATGACAAAGACCTCAACGAATTAGGCTAGACTGCAACATTAAAAAAAATAACACAAATTTACAAAATTTTCATTTACTTCTACTTGAAGTACTTAGAAAGCATATTTCTTTCCATTTCCATAACAATATCTTCCTTTCCTCATAACATTTATCAGACGTTGACTGACCATACTTGGTCCTTTAGGATAACTTTATTGCTTTAAATCTAGAAAATCGATGTAGACAATTTGGTCTATCTCAATTACAGTTGTCATTTAAGACCCAATTTTAAGTTGACATGCCCAAATTGTAAGCTGCCTGCCAATCAAATATATAACAATAGATCTCAGGTGGAGTGACATCTGCAGACACTGTGGTCTGGGGCTACCCCAGAGAGGTGTTTTGATAACAATAACAGCCAGTATCTACAGACATTCTTTGGATCTTGAGGAAGCCCAGTATACCTGAGTTTTGATAGCAATGACCTGTCCACAACTGCTATTTTCTTGTATTTCAATTGTTTTTAAAAAGGCCCCTGAACAATGCAATTTCAATATAATTGTAATTGTTCCCTTCTATATACCTGTATTATTTACACAATCAGAAATCAAACAATAATTTGCACAATAATTTCTAAATCTTGTAACTTATTGAAATAATTTATGTCATCAATTTATGATACCTCTATATTTATAACAGAAATTATTCATTGAGTCAATGACAGAGAGAGAGAGAGAGAGAGGTGTGGGTGTAGAATGTGTGTCAGCTACCCTTAGGAATACAACCATTATTCAAACACTATGACCACAGAAACTCTACATAAGGTCGTGAGATGGGTCTTTAACATAGACTTGGTCTATTGGTGTATGGTTAATTTCGAACAGTGTTGACAGGTCTCTTCATAATTATCACCTCACCCACCTTGTGTACTGGGAATACACTGTTCCTGTCATCTTGTTGTTGTAACGATTTAATCACAGGATACCTAGTAGTTCTACAGGCAACTGTAAAGTAACATACACTTCTAATTATATTCTAAATTGATCACTTCAAATTTATATTCTTTTTACTTGATCAACCAATATAAGAATAATAGAAAGGTCACATACGAACATCAATATCAATAAAACACTCGTATCTAAACAAGTGCCAAGTCAACCAAAACAAGTGCCAAGTCAACCAAAACGAGTGTCAAGTCAACTAATTTAAAACGAGTGTCAAGTCAACCAAAACGAGTGCCAAGTTATCCCAAACCAGGGATGGGCACGATTACTCAAAATTATAATTGATTAATGATTGATTACTTGGAGGGGTTTTGTGTAATCGATTATTAATCGATTACAGTCATTTTTCTTCTGTATTCAATCGCATTCGATTACTTAGGAGGATGTAATCGATTAATAATTGATACTCTAAGGTTTTTATTATATACATACAGTCCCTGAAACGTTCTTCTTTCCCACGTGAACGGTGAGCGAACGATGAATGAACGCAGAGCGAACGGTGAACGAACGCTGAGCGCACGCTGAACGCAAAATGGGTTAAATTCATAACGACAAGCTCTTATATTCGTCTCTCATTTACTATTGTGTTTAACAAAAGTTCAGATGAACCTTTCGGCATTCACAGTGAATAATCCTGACATTTTGTACTTCAAAATTAAATTTCTGATATAGTAAGAAAGTATCCTTCCATTCTTACGCACACGTTCAATTTTCATTTTCGAGATTGGTCCTTTCACTTTGGTGTTCTGAATGACAATGAAAAAAGTGAACGATGAACGAACGGTGAGCGCACGCTGAATGCAAAACTGTGAACGGAGAGCGCACGGTGAGCGAATGGAAAAATGGTAAAGTAGAACGTTTCAGGGACTGTACATGTATATTAAAACAGTTGTATTTAACTATTTATATAAAGTGGAAACATGGTTAACAGAATTCAACTGTTTGTACACTCAAGTGCACTTGTGTATATCCTTAGGGCTATTAAATTGTGATGAACAGTCATCAACATTGATTCACTAATTTAAACAGCCTTGCCAAGAACTAAAACTATTATAGTTCAAACTTAACAAATTGACAATATTTTAGTGTAGAGTAATTGAATGTAGTTGAAAAAGTAATTATAATTACACCACAAAATTGACCTGTAATCGATTAAATTACCATTACAAGTAAATGGAAATAGCTTCGTGTACAGATTACTGTTGATTACTTGCAAAAAAGTAATGATTACAATCAATTACAATTACTCGATTACGATTACCCCATGTCTGTCCCAAACAAGTGCCGAGTTGATCAGATTCTGATGCCAAATTCACTGGGTGCTGACTTAACCTGGTGCTGAATTCACTTTTTCTTTAGGTGCCGAATTTACCAGGTGCTGAGTTAACTTGCACCCAACCATTTTTGCTGACCATCAAAGACTCACTCTGAAAAGAATGATTTTGATGTCAAAGGATTTTAAAAGATGAAATGTATTCCACTATTCTGTCCATCATCAAAATATGACTTGTTTTATAATCTAAGTAGAATGCATAATTATAATTAAGTACCTAGATATTTTAACTTTACTGAGATTTTAAAAACTACTACATAGCTGATGACGATATCCACACGAGTTGTAGCATTCTAAATTTTTTTTGTCCTAATGCAAACAGATTTACGTCCAAATGCAATCAATTATACATATTTTTATAGGCGTTATGAAATTATTTTTGTATTTTAAAACATATGATTTTTTCATTCCGAAATTTTGATTGATAAGTTTAAATTGATGACATTCGTAAGTTTAGATACTATAACTTTCATTTTCAGTGTAAGGTGATGATGTTAAAAAAGTGACGAGGTGGTGGATATAAACAGCGCTGTGATGGCAGAGAAGCAAGAAAAAGACATCGTAGAAAAACTTCATGCATGGGCGAATCAAGAAATGCTGTTCACTCCTCAGGGACTGCATGCCAATAAGCCTATACCAACAGTAGAGAACTATAGAGAGTGAGTTATCTCAGGGACTTCATGTTAACAAGTCTATACCCACAGTAGAGAACTATAGAGAGTGAGTTATCTCAGGGACTTCATGTTAACAAGTCTATACCCACAGTAGAGAACTATAGAGTGAGTTATCTCAGTGACTTCTTGTTAACAAGTCTATACCCACAGTAGAGAACTATAGAGTGAGTTATCTCAGTGACTTCTTGTTAACAAGTCTATACCCACAGTAGAGAACTATAGAGTGAGTGAGTTACCTCAGGGACTGCATGTTAACAAGTCTATACCCACAGTAGAGAACTATAGAGAGTGAGTTATCTCAGGGACTTCATGTTAACAAGTTTATACCCACAGTAGAGAACTATAGTGTGAGTTATCTCAGGGACTTCATGTTAACAAGTCTATACCCACAGTAGAGAACTATAGAGAGTGAGTTATCTCAGGGACTGCATGTTAACAAGTCTATACCCACAGTAGAGAACTATAGAGTGAGTTATCTCAGGGACTTCATGTTAACAAGTCTATACCCACAGTAGAGAACTATAGAGAGTTAGTTATCTCAGGGACTTCATGTTAACAAATCTATACCCACAGTAGAGAACTATAGAGAGTGAGTTATCTCAGGGACTTCTTGTTAACAAGTCTATACCCACAGTAGAGAACTATAGAGAGTGAGTTATCTCAGGGACTTCATGTTAACAAGTTTATTCCCACAGTAGAGAACTATAGAGTGAGTTATCCCAGGGACTTCATGTTAACAAGTCTATACCCACAGTAGAGAACTATAGTGAGTGAGTTACCTCAGGGACTTCATGTTAACAAGTCTATACCCACAGTAGAGAACTATAGAGTGAGTTATCTCAGGGACTTCATGTTAACAAGTCTATACCCACAGTAGAGAACTATAGAGAGTGAGTTATCTCAGGGACTGCATGTTAACAAGTCTATACCCACAGTAGAGAACTATAGAGAGTGAGTTATCTCAGGGACTGCATGTTAACAAGTCTATACCCACAGTAGAGAACTATAGAGAGTGAGTTATCTCAGGGACTGCATGTTAACAAATCTATACCCACAGTAGAGAACTATAGAGTGAGTTATCTCAGTGACTTCTTGTTAACAAATCTATACCCACAGTAGAGAACTATAGAGTGAGTGAACTTATTTGGGAATTTTATATTGAGATCACAGAATATTCAGGATTGGTATAGGACTGAGTAGGGGAATTTGAGACCAGTTATCACGGAATGATCGTTAACAAATTTTAAAAAGGTTGAATTTCGAACCAATGATAAAGATATGGTTCTCTATTAAGTATGTGAAATGATGACATTAATAAATCACATTATGAATAATTCTAAATTAAACTGTTACTTAGTTTATAGATTTTAACTTTATAGAGCGATGATGGTACATAGAGTTGTATCGGGTAGATTGGTATTGGATACTAATGTGGTAGATTGGTATTGGATACTAATGTGGTAGATTGGTATTGGATACTAATGTGGTAGATTGGTATTGGATACTAATGACTAATGCAGTAGACTGAGTATGATAAAGTCACTAGTACTAATGGTGTTGTTGTAGGATATGATAAAGTCACTAGTATTAATGGTTTTGTTGTAGGATATGATAAAGTCACTAGTATTAATGGTTTTGTTGTAGGATATGATAAAGTCACTAGTATTAATGGTTTTGTTGTAGGATATGATAAAGTCACTAGTATTAATGGTTTTGGTTTTGTTGTAGGATATGATAAAGTCACTAGTATTAATGGTTTTGTTGTAGGATATGATAAAGTCACTAGTATTAATGGTGTTGTAGGATATGATAAAGTCACTAGTATTAATGGTTTTGTTGTAGGATATGATAAAGTCACTAGTATTAATGGTTTTGTTGTAGGATATGATGAAGTCACTAGTATTAATGGTTTTGTTGTAGGATATAATGAAGGCACTAGTATTAATGGTTTTGTTGTAGGATATGATAAAGTCACTAGTATTAATGGTGTTGTAGGATATGATAAAGTCACTAGTATTAATGGTGTTGGTTTTGTTGTAGGATATGATAAAGTCACTAGTATTAATGGTTTTGTTGTAGGATATGATGAAGTCACTAGTATTAATGGTTTTGTTGTAGGATATAATGAAGGCACTAGTATTAATGGTTTTGTTGTAGGATATGATAAAGTCACTAGTATTAATGGTGTTGTAGGATATGATAAAGTCACTAGTATTAATGGTGTTGGTTTTGTTGTAGGATATGATAAAGTCACTAGTATTAATGGTGTTGTTGTAGGATATGATAAAGTCACTAGTATTAATGGTGTTGTAGGATATGATAAAGTCACTAGTATTAATGGTGTTGTTGTAGGATATGATAAAGTCACTAGTATTAATGGTGTTGTTGTAGGATATGATAAAGTCACTAGTATTAATGGTTTTGTTGTAGGATATGATAAAGTCACTAGTATTAATAGTGTTGTTGTAGGATATGATAAAGTCACTAGTATTAATGGTGTTGTTGTAGGATATGATAAAGTCACTAGTATTAATGGTTTTGTTGTAGGATATGATAAAGTCACTAGTATTAATGGTGTTGTAGGATATGATAAAGTCACTAGTATTAATGGTGTTGTTGTAGGATATGATAAAGTCACTAGTATTAATGGTGTTGGTTTTGTTGTAGGATATGATAAAGTCACTAGTATTAATGGTTTTGTTGTAGGATATGATAAAGTCACTAGTATTAATAGTGTTGTTGTAGGATATGATAAAGTCACTAGTATTAATGGTGTTGTTGTAGGATATGATAAAGTCACTAGTATTAATGGTTTTGTTGTAGGATATGATAAAGTCACTAGTATTAATGGTTTTGTTGTAGGATATGATAAAGTCACTAGTATTAATGGTTTTGTTGTAGGATATGATAAAGTCACTAGTATTAATGGTTTTGTTGTAGGATATGATAAAGTCACTAGTATTAATGGTGTTGTTGTAGGATATAATAAAGTCACTAGTATTAATGGTTTTGTTGTAGGATATGATAAATTCACTAGTATTAATAGTGTTATTGTAGGATATGATAAAGTCACTAGTATTAATGGTTTTGTTGTAGGATATGATAAAGTCACTAGTATTAATGGTGTTGTAGGATATGATGAAGTCACTAGTATTAATGGTTTTGTTGTAGGATATGATAAAGTCACTAGTATTAATGGTGTTGTAGGATATGATAAAGTCACTAGTATTAATGGTGTTGTTGTAGGATATGATAAAGTCACTAGTATTAATGGTTTTGTTGTAGGATATGATAAAGTCACTAGTATTAATGGTGTTGTTGTAGGATATGATAAAGTCACTAGTATTAATGGTGTTGTTGTAGGATATGATAAAGTCACTAGTATTAATGGTGTTGTTGTAGGATATGATAAAGTCACTAGTATTAATGGTTTTGTTGTAGGATATGATAAAGTCACTAGTATTAATGGTTTTGTTGTAGGATATGATAAAGTCACTAGTATTAATGGTTTTGGTGTTGTTGTAGGATATGATAAAGTCACTAGTATTAATGGTTTTGTTGTAGGATATGATAAAGTCACTAGTATTAATGGTGTTGATTTTGTTGTAGGATATGATAAAGTCACTAGTATTAATGGTTTTGTTGTAGGGTATGATAAAGTCACTAGTATTAATGGTGTTGTTGTAGGATATGATAAAGTCACTAGTATTAATGGTTTTGGTGTTGTTGTAGGATATGATAAAGTCACTAGTATTAATGGTCTTGTTGTAGGGTATGATAAAGTCACTAGTATTAATGGTGTTGGTTTTGTTGTAGGATATGATAAAGTCACTAGTATTAATGGTGTTGGTTTTGTTGTAGGATATGATAAAGTCACTAGTATTAATGGTGTTGTAGGATATGATAAAGTCACTAGTATTAATGGTGTTGTTGTAGGATATGATAAAGTCACTAGTATTAATGGTTTTGTTGTAGGATATGATAAAGTCACTAGTATTAATAGTGTTGTTGTAGGATATGATAAAGTCACTAGTATTAATGGTTTTGTTGTAGGATATGATAAAGTCACTAGTATTAATGGTGTTGGTTTTGTTGTAGGATATGATGAAGTCACTAGTATTAATGGTTTTGTTGTAGGATATGATAAAGTCACTAGTATTAATGGTGTTGTTGTAGGATATGATAAAGTCACTAGTATTAATGGTTTTGTTGTAGGATATGATAAAGTCACTAGTATTAATGGTGTTGTAGGATATGATAAAGTCACTAGTATTAATGGTGTTGTTGTAGGATATGATAAAGTCACTAGTATTAATTGTGTTGGTTTTGTTGTAGGATATGATAAAGTCACTAGTATTAATGGTGTTGTTGTAGGATATGATGAAGTCACTAGTATTAATGGTTTTGTTGTAGGATATGATAAAGTCACTAGTATTAATGGTGTTGGTTTTGTTGTAGGGTATGATAAAGTCACTAGTATTAATGGTGTTGGTTTTGTTGTAGGATATGATAAAGTGACTAGTATTAATGGTGTTGTTGTAGGATATGATAAAGTCACTAGTATTAATGGTTTTGTTGTAGGATATGATAAAGTCACTAGTATTAATGGTGTTGTAGGATATGATAAAGTCACTAGTATTAATGGTGTTGTTGTAGGATATGATAAAGTCACTAGTATTAATTGTGTTGGTTTTGTTGTAGGATATGATAAAGTCACTAGTATTAATGGTGTTGTTGTAGGATATGATGAAGTCACTAGTATTAATGGTTTTGTTGTAGGATATGATAAAGTCACTAGTATTAATGGTGTTGGTTTTGTTGTAGGGTATGATAAAGTCACTAGTATTAATGGTTTTGTTGTAGGATATGATAAAGTCACTAGTATTAATGGTTTTGTTGTAGGATATGATAAAGTCACTAGTATTAATGGTGTTGGTTTTGTTGTAGGATATGATAAAGTCACTAGTATTAATGGTTTTGTTGTAGGATATGATAAAGTCACTAGTATTAATGGTTTTGTTGTAGGATATGATGAAGTCACTAGTATTAATGGTGTTGGTTTTGTTGTAGGATATGATAAAGTCACTAGTATTAATGGTGTTGTTGTAGGATATGATAAAGTCACTAGTATTAATGGTTTTGTTGTAGGATATGATAAAGTCACTAGTATTAATGGTGTTGTAGGATATGATAAAGTCACTAGTATTAATGGTGTTGTTGTAGGATATGATAAAGTCACTAGTATTAATTGTGTTGGTTTTGTTGTAGGATATGATAAAGTCACTAGTATTAATGGTGTTGTTGTAGGATATGATGAAGTCACTAGTATTAATGGTTTTGTTGTAGGATATGATAAAGTCACTAGTATTAATGGTGTTGGTTTTGTTGTAGGGTATGATAAAGTCACTAGTATTAATGGTTTTGTTGTAGGATATGATAAAGTCACTAGTATTAATGGTTTTGTTGTAGGATATGATAAAGTCACTAGTATTAATGGTGTTGGTTTTGTTGTAGGATATGATAAAGTCACTAGTATTAATGGTTTTGTTGTAGGATATGATAAAGTCACTAGTATTAATGGTGTTGTTGTAGGATATGATAAAGTCACTAGTATTAATGGTTTTGTTGTAGGATATGCAAGGGACCACAAAGAGACATCTGG
>NC_079165.1:10014691-10022831 GCF_947568905.1 Ostrea edulis
GCCAAATATCGTACACACAAAATACAATACATTTTACACTATTTTACAGTGGGAGATGAATTGTATAAGATGACAGCATGTTATCTGTATATTGATTTTCAAGGTTAAATGTAAAAAGTCAAGTTCACAGGGGTCTGGAGAAAAATTTCCAAAATTCTACAAGATTTTGTACCTAAGTCCTAAGGTCAAAGGAAAAGGTCAAAAGGCAAAAATTAAATCCCATCCTCATGCTTAAGACTTCAAGGACAGTCCTAAGGGCTATTCCAGCAAAAAATGTATGGGGGGGGGAGGGGGGGAAGGCAGTTGATATTTTTTTGGATGGGTGGTGATGATTTGGGAAAATGTATTTGTATGGGTGGTTGTCTTCTAGGTTAAAAAAAATGGTGCTAGTGAATTACGATAAAAATGAAGACATTACAGAGACTGTATCATGTGAAATTTCTTTTATTATAAAAGAAGAGGAAGAAGAAAAGCGGAGCCATCCTACATTACATATGAAAAAAGGTTGATAAATGGGCAGATAACTCTATTCAAAGTAAATGTTTCAGTTTGTGTAGAAATGACAATAATAAAAGAAAACGAAAAGTTTTCTGTTGGATTGGCATGATTAGAAGTAATACCATCTCCAGATATGATCTATTAAGTGATATTTTTAGTGAACTTGGAAGGGAACGAGAAGTAAATTATGTACAAATTAACAAAGAAGTTGTAGCCATAAGCCCACCGAAATGTGTTTCCACATTTTTATCAGCCAATGGCTTTGGCAATTATAGTCAGGCCTTTCAAGGTAATAATAATATCCACATTCATGTAAAAAAAAAAATTAAAAAATGCCCGAATTTTCTCAGAACGTTGTGATGTGCCACACTTGTCTGAAACACCAACATTTACTGTTTGAACACATAGGCTTATGTCACGGCCAAGGTTCGAACCTACAACACTGCTAGAAGACCAAATGCTTAACACTAGGCCACTATGGTAGTGTAATAATTTTGGTGTGAGTGAACCTTCTCTGTTAAATATTAAAATCAACATGCTTAGGATGACATTACAGCTTGAGTTTGGCTTGAGAATGGATCATAAATTACAATATCAACGTTTGAATATTTATTCACATTAATGTAGTCAAAAATCATTTAAATTCGGGTAATTTGTTCATATAAATCAACACAAATTCTGGTTTATCTGGAAAATAGTTGCATGCACATATGATTAAGACCAATATGAACTTGTTGAAACTGAACTCTACCTTTAAAGGAAAATAGTGTTATAGAGGTGTTTTCAATATTGAATTCTTAATTTTATTTGTATGGGTGGTGGTGGCAGGGAAGAATCTAATTGTATGGGTAGTGGTAGCAGAGGAAAATTTAATTGTATGGGTGGCTGTCTTATAAATAAAGTGCTTTCCCTCCCCCCATATTTTTAGCTCACCTGAGCTGAAAGCTCAAGTGAGCTATTCTGATCGCCTGTTGTCCGTCTCTGTCCGTCAGTCTGTCCGTCTGTCTGTAAACTTTTTACATTTTCGACTTCTCCAGAACCACTGGGCCAATTTCAACCAAACTTGGCCAAAAGCATCCTTAGGTGAAGGGCTTTCAAGTTTGTTCAAATGAAGGGCCATGTCCATTTCAAAGGGGAGATAATCACAAAATTGCAAAAATAGGGTGGGGTCATTTAAAAATCTTCTCTAGAACCACTGAGCCAGAAAAGGTGAGATTTACATGACAGCTTCCTGACATAATGCAGATTCAAGTTTGTTAAAACCATGACCCCCGCGGGTAGGTTGGGGCCACAATAGGGGATCAAAGTTTTACATACAAATATATAGGGAAAATCTTTAAAAAATTTCTTCTCAAGAACCACTGAGCCAAAAAAGCTGATTTTTACATGAAAGCTTTCTGACATAGTGCAGATTCAAGTTGTTCAAATCATGGCCCCCGGGGGTAGGATGGGGCCACAAGAGGGATCAAAGTTTTACATACAAATATATAAGGAAAATCTTTAAAAATCTTCTTCTCGAGAACCATTGGGCCAAAGAAGTTGACATTTGCATGAAAGCTTTGACATAATGTAGATTCAAGTTTGCAAAAATCATGGCCTCCAGGTGTAGGTTGGGGCCATAATAGAGACTAAAGTTTTGCAAGCAAATATGTATGGAAAGTCTTTAGATATGGGCCAAGGTGATTCTGGTGAGCGATGTGGGCCATGGGCCTCTTGTTTTTGCTGGAATAGCCTTAATATGATTTGTATCAAACTTGCAGGAGTGCTGCACATACTCTGCACTTCTTATTCAGTTAGTTGAAACAGAGCAGTTCATCAAGGTGCATGCTGGGAAATTTTGAAATGAATTTAAATGAAATTCATTTTGTGAAAGAATGCTCCACTTCTCATAGCTCTTGTTTTAGAATGATTTGTTAATTGGGTAGAGGTTGCTGTGTTGTGTACATTACAAATTAACTTTGTCAACTGTGGAGTACTGGTATGCGGACAAGAGATTAAGGGATTTGAAATTTGCCATTGACCAATGGAAATAAATTTTTGAACTCTTAGATAATTTATTTTTAAGCCATCAAAAGAAACAGTTGCTATGGAAACACATGGAGGACACTTTTTCTGACCATTCTGTGCAGCAGATTTACAATGCCTTGGTAACCAATACCCAGAATGCAGCATTCGACATGAGAGACTTGACTTCTAAAGTAGACATCAGAAGAGATGCTGAGAAGTTAAGGTAAAAAGAAGTAGATTACTCAGGGCTCTCTGTGAAGACAGATTCCTAACAACAGAACAGTGGTGAGGCATGTCAGATTCCACTGTCACCATGAGATCACTATGTATAAAGGCATTGAAAATGTAAGCGACCTTGAACTTCTATAGAGAGTTGAGAAAACATGATGACCTTGCCTCAGACTTTGGGTCGATCTTGATAAATGCAAACATTTTATTTTAAAGTTTATATACTTGTAATGTTACTGTTAAGATATGTTGGACTTCCACGAGTAAAGGAAGAACAATCATTACAAAACTTTATTTTTTCTTACATTTTTGAGGTCTATAGTCAATGCATTAAGTGTATTCATCCTTTGGGATATCTAGGACATATGCAATCTACCTCATTGAAGAATAATTGGTTAACAAGGAAGAAGTGGGGTTTGTTAAAAGAAATATTGTTGGACTGGCCAGTGTAATTATAATGTTGTATTTTTTTTTTTAGGTTTAAGTATGAGAATTCTGGAGAGTTGACTGATTTATCTAGTTCCCCTTCCTTGTTACAGAGTGTGCATCAGCTTCTAGAGGTATGATGTCACTTTATATCTTTGTCATTGATATGTCAGTGGAACTAATTCTTGATATATGAAATAGAAAAAAAATAGTTTAAAGTAATATGGCTATTTCATTTGAAGAATTAGATGAATCGATTGGTCATCAATAATGAAATCAGATATAAATGTTGAGTCATAAAATTTTGTGGGGGCTCAATTTTCATGGATTTCATAGGTAATCTTATCCCACGAATTCTAGACCAAAACATACTACACAATATATTTATGTAACAATTTAGTGAAACTAAATCCACAGAATTTCCTCTGAGAGAAACTGTAAAATCTCGACAATGCATAGAAATTGGCCCCCAGGAAATCAAATGATTACAGAACATGTGAAATGGAAATAATTTTAAGAGATTAAGAACGAAAGTAGAATTTGTAACAAAGATGCATCTGTGATTTTCAGAAGAAAAACAAAGATCAGCAATTTGAAAACTAAAATCACATTTCTCTCATGCAATAGGAAAACAGAATTTCTCAGGTCAAAAGATTCATAGAGACGGAAAAGTACTTGAATAGTGCATGGAGGAATAATCAATTGTTAGAGGAACTAAACAACAAAATCGACAGACACCTGAAGAAATTGTTCAAGAATTCTAGAGATCTCAACCTGGCAAGGTATGTGTACATTATTACATGCGAAAATACAGTTCATTTCCTCTAAATAATTTATATATAATATCAGCTCTGTGTAAAGGAATCATAATGGTTAGATATTCATTATTATACCCCCCGCAACAAGTTGGGGGGGGGGTATACTGGAATCGGGTTGTCCGTCTGTCTGTCCGTCCGTCCGTCCACCCGTCCGTCCGTCCGTCTGTAGACGCAATGGTTTCCGGGCTCTAAAGCATTATCCTTTCCACCTACCGTCACCATATCATACATATGGACTAACCATGGGATGAAGATGTTCCCTATCGATTTTGGGGTCAAAAGGTCAAAGGTCACGCGCACTGGACATCGAAGTAGCAATATGGTTTCCGGGCTCTAAAGCGTTATCCTTTCCACCTACAGTCACCATATCATACATATGGACTACCCATGGGATGAAGATGTTCCCTATCGATTTTGGGGTCAAAAGGTCAAAGGTCAAGCGCACTGGACATCGAAGTAGCAATATGGTTTCCGGGCTCTAAAGCGTTATCCTTTCCACCTACAGTCACCATATCATACATATGGACTACCCATGGGATGAAGATGTTCCCTATCGATTTTGGGGTCAAAAGGTCAAAGGTCACGCGCACTGGACATCGAAGTAGCAATATGGTTCGGTTTTTCATGCCATTTGATTTTACACTCAGAAAAGAGGTAGTTTATACCTATTACCAACACCCTTTGGGAGATTGGGGTAAGCGGGGGGTATTCTTAGTGAGCATTGCTCACAGTACCTCTTGTTTCAACTGACAGCATGTAATACTGCATAAATCTTACAATTCTATATTAAAATTGTATTTCACTTCAGTTTTGACAAAAAAAGTACCTGGTATATGCCTCAGACATATATTATATCATGGGTAGTATATCATCTACATAAGCAGTAATATAAAAACATACCACAAGCAAACTCCGTACAGTGTCAATTTTCTGGGAATGCTTTCCACCTTTGAATAATAACACTGTCATAGGCTATCCAAACTTCTGCAGAAAAATGCAAGTTACGATACACATGTGACTCGGTTTTCTAAAATACAGAATAGGGCATCTAAATTGTATGTAGGGTTTATTTAATCCAGAATTTGTAAAATGAACGTACTTACATGTACATAAATTTCAGGATATGACGTAGGAATCATCAATCAGAGTCATTTGGAAGAAAGTTCAGTAATTTCCCTAACAGTGATAGTGCAGACCTTTAAAATGGATGTGACGAAATGTAAAGATAGGGTGTTAGATTAGATTTCAGCCATACCAGGGGTAGTGTTGAACCTACATTTACTTTGTGTAGCATTGATATGAGAATGAAATCTTCTATCTATACAATGATATAGGAGTCTGGTAGATTTGGAGGTGGATCTAGCTGCAAAACGGGCGGAGTGTCAGTGTTTATCCCAAGAGGCGACGCTTTTACGAGAGAATATTGCAGAGGCAATGCGGGAGAAAGAAATTCTGTTTGTAAAATATCAGAAAATACAAGACTTCAAAGAAATAGCGGTATGAAAACGATTTAATAAGCAATGAATTGTAAAGTTTCTTGGTCATGAGATGGCTTAACTTTATTTGATTCTAAGTCCAGTATATTTTCAGTTCATTATAACACCCATTGTAAGCAATTTATGCCAGAATAATTTTCTTGGAATCTGGATTGGTGGCAATAGATATTTTATTTGTTTTTTTAATGTATATGTTAGAACAAGAAGCAAGAATTAATCCAAGTCATCGTTAGACAGAACATGAATGCGAAATCGCGGCTAGAATCACAGAGAGAAGAGGTAAAATAATAAAAATATTGTAAGTCGTAGAAATTTTACATACACATATTTCTCTATGAATTAGAAATATATTGTTGTGCTGTTACAGTGGGAAGATGTTGTGGTTTAATCTTTGGTATATAGGATTGTATGAAAATTAACTTAGTACATGTTAAACCAGTGAAGTGTGATTACATCTTGTGTAGAAAAAAATCAATTTTGTGTCTCTGTAATTTTTTTTTTATGCCCCCCTTTGAAAAAGAGGGGGCATATTGTTTTGCACCTGTCGGTCGGTCGGTCGGTCGGTCTGTCGGTCGGTCTGTAGACCATGTGTTGTCCGCTCAATATCTTGAGAACCATTCACTTGATGATAATGATATTTCATATGTGGGTTAGTTATGAGTAGAAGAGGATCCTTATTGTTTTTCAGGTCAAAAGGTCAAAGGTCAAGGGTCAATCTACTCTGGACATAGGAATATAATGTCCGCTCAATATCTTGAGAACCCTTTGCTTGAAAGACATCAAACTTGGCACACTGGTACATCCTAAGGAGTAGATGACCCCTATTGATTTTGAGGTCATATGGTCAAAGGTCAAGGGTCAAACTGGGCATAGGAATATACTGACCATTCAATGTCTAGAGAACCCTTTGCTTGACAGACATCAAACTTGGTACGCCAGTACATCTTCAGAAGAAGATGACCCTCATTGATTTTGAGGTCACATGGTCAAAGGTCAAGGGTCAAACTGGACATAGGAATATACTGTCCGTTCAATATTTTGATAACCCTTCGCTTGACAGACATCAAACTTGGTACACTGGTACATCTTCAGGAGAAAATTACCCCTATTTATTTTGAGGTCACATGTTTAAAGGTCAAGGGTCAAACTGGACATGGGAATATACTGTCCGTTCAATATCTTGAGAACCCTTTGCTTGACAGACATCAAACTTGGTACACTGGTACATCTTCAGGAGAAGATGACTACTAATTATTTTAAGGTCACATGGTCAAAAGTCAAGGGTCAAATTGGACATAGGAATATACTGTCCGTTCAATATCTTGAGAACCCTTTGCTTGACAGACATCAAACTTGGTACACTGGTACATCTTCAGGAGAAGATGACACTTATTGATTTTGAGGTTGCGTGGTCAAAGGTCAAGGGTTAAACTGTACATAGGAATATAATGTCCGCTCAATATCTTGAGAACCCTTTGCTTGACAGACATCAAACTTGGTACACTGGTACATCTTCAGGAGAAGATGACTACTAATTATTTTAAGGTCACATGGTCAAAAGTCAAGGGTCAAATTGGACATAGGAATATACTGTCCGTTCAATATCTTGAGAACCCTTTGCTTGACAGACATCAAACTTGGTACACTGGTACATCTTCAGGAGAAGATGACTACTAATTATTTTAAGGTCACATGGTCAAAAGTCAAGGGTCAAATTGGACATAGGAATATACTGTCCGTTCAATATCTTGAGAACCCTTTGCTTGACAGACATCAAACTTGGTACACTGGTACATCTTCAGGAGTTGATGACCCCTATTGATTTTTAGGTCACATGGTCAATCCACTCTTGACATAGGAAGATATTGTCTGCTCAATATTTTGAATTGATGATACTACTCTCAATTAAATGATGTGTGTGTGTGTATAACCCTTTTCAATTTTGCACCATGGGGGGGGGGGGGGGGGGGGGGGGCATGGGCATATGTGTTTTACAAACATCTCTTGTTTGCTTTAAAAGTGATACATTTTAGCAAAGAGTAAGCGAAGGATTAAGATTTGTTAGACAATAACTGACTGTAATACAGTGTTTTATGTTTGTTTATGTAACTGACAGTAATGTAGTGTTTTATATTTGTTTATGTAACTGATAGTAACACAGTGTTTTATATTTGTTTATGTAACTGACAGTAACACAGTGTTTTATGTTTGTTTATGTAACTGACAGTGATGTAGTGTTTTATGTTTGTTTATGTAACTGACAGTGATGTAGTGTTTTATATTTATTTATGTAACTGACAGTAATACAATGTTTTATGTTTGTTTATGTAACTGACAGTAACACAGTGTTTTATATTTGTTTATGTAACTGACAGTGATACAATGTTTTACATTTGTTTATGTAACTGACAGTAACACAGTGTTTTTTGTTTGTTTATGTAACTGACAGTAACACAGTGTTTTATATTTGTTTATGTAAGTGACAGTAACACAGTGTTTTATATTTGTTTATGTAACTGACAGTAATGTAGTGTTTTATATTTGTGTATGTAACTGACAGTAATACAGTGTTTTATATTTGTTTATGTAACTGACAGTAACACAGTGTTTTATATTTGTTTATGTAACTGACAGTAACACAGTGTTTTTGTTTGTTTATGTAACTGA
>NC_079165.1:10023031-10138031 GCF_947568905.1 Ostrea edulis
CCCGGGGGGTTGGATGGGGCCACAATAGGGGATCAAAGTTTTACATACAAATATATAGGAAAAATCTTTAAAAATCTTCTTCTCAAGAACCACTGAGTCAGAAAAGCTGATTTTTACATGAAAACTTCCTGACATAGTGCAGATTCAAGTTTGTTCAAATCATGACCCCCGGGGATAGGATGGAGCCCCAAGGGGGGATCAAAGTTTTGCACACAAATATATAGGGAAAAACTTTAAAAATCTTCTTCTCAAGAACCACTAAGCCAGAAAAGCTCAGATTTACATGAAAGCTTCCTGACATAATGCAGATTCAAGTTTGTTCAAATCATGGCCCCCCGGGATAAGATGGGGCCCCAAGGGGGGGATCAAAGTTTTACACACAAATATATAGGGAAAAACTTTAAAAATCTTCTTCTCAAGAACCACTAAGCCAGAAAAGCTCAGATTTACATGAAAGCTTCCTGACATAATGCAGATTCAAGTTTGTTCAAATCATGGCCCCTTGGATAAGATGGGGCCCCAAGGGGGGGATCAAAGTTTTACACACAAATATATAGGGAAAAACTTTAAAAATCTTCTTCTCAAGAACCACTGAGCCAGAAAAGCTGAGATTTACATGAAAGCTTCCTGACATAGTGCAGATTCAAGTATGTTCAAATTATGGTCCCCGGGGGGAAGGGGGGGGGGGGGGTAGGATGGGGCCACAAGTGGGGGGGATCAAAGTTTTACATACAAATATAGAAAAAAGCTTTAAAAGAACCATTGGGCCAAAGAAGTTGACATTTACATGAAAGCTTTCTGACATAGTGTAGATTCAAGTTTGCAAAGGGTAGTTTGGGCCATAATAGGGACCAAGGTTTTACATGCAAATATATATGGAAAGTCTTCAGATATGGGCCAAGGTGACTCAGGTGAGCGATGTGGCCCATGGGCCTCTTGTTTTTATTATGTCTCCCCTTCCCAGAAAAGGGACATATTGTTTTAGTGTGAATTCTTCTTCCGCTCTGCTTCTCATACAAAGTTTGTCTGGGCCATAACAGTTTTGCCTTTTGACATAGGCCTTTGATATTTGGTATGTGGGTATACCATGATAAGACAGTGTGCTGCTTACCATTTTTGATGACCTTTCACCTTGAACTTTTATGTAAAGGTCAACTGATAGTTTTAGGCATTTTATTTGGTCTGGACCATAACATTTTTATCTTTTGACATAGGCCTTTAATATTTGGTATGTTGCCAAGTTTAATTTATTATACAGTGAAACTTCTCCAAACCAGCCCCTCAGAATACCGGTTCTCCCTGAATATCGGCCGATTTTCAAAGTCCCGGCAGAAATCTTAACATTTCCTTACAAAGAAAGTCTTACAAAACCGGCCACCCCTGAAAACCGGACATCGGCCACTTTTTAAAGTACATTTGTTAACAAACATGTGTAATTTACCCTTAACATACTGGCCACTTTTTGAAAAGGAGAAAATCTTGACCAAAGGTTAATTAAGATCGTCCAGGTGTGCAAATTGACTGACCTACTGGCCAGGTATGAAATTATCCATTGGAGGTGTGAAAATCACTAGTGGCCTCTTCAATTTCTATTGTTTATCTGTGCTGTCAAGCGTGTTAATTGACACTTAGCTAATTCAAGAGACCCTTCCAAATTCTGTACAAAATGTAAAAAACAGTTATGAAATTATTGAATGAATACCGTATCAAACGCCATATTGTTTCACCATACTTTCGTATGGATATCAGCGGTAGTTACATATAATAAAGAACAAACCCATGACTGTTAATGATAATTATTAAAAGATAGATTAATTTTCTTGGTTTCCATAGACTTAAAATTCCAAAGAAATATTCAAATTACAATTTCATATTTACTACTGTACTTTTTAAAAACGTCTAAACAAAATTGTTAATGACATAAGCGATGAATGTAAACAGAGTTTTTATAGGTAAGAGGGATTCCAATAATAGGCCTCTGTGTTTTCTTTATGTATCCTGTTATAGATTTTCAGTTTGAAATTAGATGATTTCAGCGAGAATATTTCTTGTAATTCATAATTATCTTTAGATACAAGCGGACTAATTTGATCTCCACCGATAATTGATCATAGATCACCAGATCAAAGTGAACAGTACCTACTTTGTGAATATTGAGATAAAATGTCTATAATTGCTAAATTCTCGGTATACCGGCCATCCCTCTAAACCGGCCATTTTTTCTGGTCCGAGAGCCGGCCGGTTTAGAGAAGTTTCACTGTATTATGTTCACAACACTGTTTCTTGCTTGCATCACATAAACATATAAGTAAATGTTATGTACCATAACTCTCAATTTTCCACTTTAAAGATGATCCCTAAAAGCTGTTTAAAAAAAAAACTATGGAAAATGGAAGGGAGACATCATGTTTAGTGTGCTAAAACAATTCTTCCTCGTTTTATTCTCAGATGTCTTCTCTCACGAACCCCTATCGGACAGCCTGAGGAAGCTGGGACTCTTTCTTTACATGCACTTTCTCTTTGTGTAAATACTGGGAGATTCAAAATGTAGTTCATTTACACTGTTGTTTTCTTTTACCCATAAACATGCTTACCAACCTTCGAAATGAGAAAAGAGGATCATAAGTCTGTTTAAAGTATAAAAATGAGGAGCATGATGTGCACTGATGTATATATATAAAACATTCATACATTGTGTGTATATATGTATGTATATATATATATATATATATATATATATATATATTTGTATTATATATATACATGTATATGTACACACATGACATGCCATCCTTTTATTTTCATACTTATAATTTGATTGTGATAATTATGAATATTAAAATCTTTTTATTTATACATTATCATTATGTACATGTATTTAGTTAAACTATAGGGGAATTCAATGACAGTATTCATTGCATGCAAATGTAGGTAAAGAACAGAGTAAATTCTAGTTAGAATAATTTCTGTCCCAGCACAAAATAAAAAGTGGGGTGTAGGGTTCTAATATCACCCCCCCCACCACCAAAAAAAAAAACCCACGATAAAGCATTTTCTGTTTTTCCACAATCAATATCAATCATTGGTGCATAAATGGGTTTATATTAGTTAAGTATTAATCAAGTTTAGATGGTTTTTATTTTACTGACAGGCTCCTGAGCTGCTGGTGTTCAGTTGTATAGAATTGAAAAGAAGAATTAACACATTGGAGAAATTATCCTCACCATTGAACGTGAAGAAACGGGATGGAGACAGTGTTAAACGTGTCGCAGGTAAGAAATAGTTCTATTAACAAATAGTGTTGTTAGATATAGTAAAATACCCGTATCTTGAATATGGGTTATCTCAAATATCCCGCTTATGTTGAAGTCGATCGACGGTCCCGGCCGTATTCCCTTTATGAATTATTTATAAAACCCCTCATATCTCGAACATGGGAATCTCAAATACCTCACATATGTTGAAGTGTCCTCAAGGTCTCTAGCCCTGATTTCATTTTATTTATCTCGAAGTGCAGTAAATTTTTTGGCCTGCTGAACATACCTGGTCCCATTCTCGCCCACGGCTATTCATGCCACCTGGTATAATTGTCGATTAAGTAACTCCCACCATATACAAGCGTTCTGTGTCGTAGTAATTGGTATGACAGCTTGGGAATTTAGTGCAGTCGTTGAACATAAAGTGGGTAAATTCACGGCCAATTATACATAATCCCACTCGATATATCGTGGATAGTGTTTCAATGATTAACAAATTTGATAGATAAGCGCAAAAATTTTCAAAGTGCACTTGAAATTAATAATCATGAAAATGATAATGTATGAAATAATTTATGCTTTATCATTAACATGGAAAATAGAGAAACACAATTCAATGTGAACTAGAATTAAACAATTACAATGACAAATCACAATTGTATAAGATAGGAGGCACAAAATTTTTTCATCATTAAACATGTCTCAACCCATTGGAAGACAAGCTTTCAACCCCTGGGATGAAACAGAGCATCAAGTGATTGCCAATGTAGCGAGAACAGACAGTATAAAACAGTGTTGAATAATGCGCATTTTTGTAATATTACATGATCATCTTTTTAAATTCGTTTTTATTTCGTTTCTTTCGTGATAGGTACCTTAACTACAATTTTTATTTCGTTTCTTGTGTGATAGGTACCTTAACTACAATTTTTATTTCGTTTCTTGTGTGATAGGTTCCTTAACTACAACACATTAGTTACATCCCATTCAAGTTTCGGTTGATATCGTAAGCACGAGATCTGCACGGTTATTTATATTTTAGATGCAAACTGTATATACAATGGAATGTGTTATGTGGAAAAAAGAAATTGAAATGTTTTCCTTTGAATTACTACAATAACTTAATTTATTTAAAAACCAGAAGACAATGTGATTATTATTCATGGTGCCAGTATTATGCATCAAATGAACACGTATACAGAACATAGGGGAAGTCAATTAAGTGGAACAGAAGACAAGATCGGATATCTCGAACCACTGGATATCTCGAGGTTTTGTCAAAGACCCTCGGACTTCAAGATGCAGGTATTTTACTGTGTCAGAAGTGGCATGGTAGAATAACTAAAGATAAAGGTCCAATGAGGAGTGTATCCCAAGAATGAACGATGGTCCAAACTTTGATTCTTGACACAATTTGTAGTATATCAGCTGTGATATTAACATGAGCCGCTAGGAAAAAATGTACATCCCACCCACCCCAAATTTGTCTAATTCAATACATGTAGTATATCATGTTCAACAGTTGTGATAAGTGTAAAAGTTGTGATACGTATATAAGAGATTGTAGCTTAATTAGTGGGAGTGATGAGGTCACTAAAATTTAATATTGCTAACAATTTATTCCATATCTAGGGTAATAATTACATTTCTTAGAATGAAAAAGTTGCTAAAATTAACTCTTGCTGAATATTTATACCCATTTTTTTTATGGGGAAATCGCAAAAGTGTCTTGCTAAAATTGCAATTATACGGTATAATAGGTCCTTTTTGATACAGTTTCTCCTAATTCATACACGATTTTATATTGTTGTCTATTTCGTTTTCAACTAAAAATGTATTCCAAACACAGGATTCTTCTAAAATGTTTTTTTTTTTAATACAGAAATATATCATTAAAAATTTGAGAAAAATTGCCTGTTTAGTTTTTGAGAAAAAGCAGAATATGCTAGTAAAGAACACTTTTAATGGAAGAAAGGATCAAATTTTTTTTTCTGTGATAAAGAAACAGACAGTAAGATAAAAGTTGGGTTTTTACATTTAAAAAACAAAACCTGTAAATATCACAGGTAAATATGAAGAAGAACCATATCATTAATAGCATAACTAAACATAAATGCGTTTAATATCATGAACGGTTTAATACCTTATTATTTCTACACACATATTTACCTAAATTAGGGCGTGTGTTGTGTATATTCAGAGAAGAATGTGCCAAATTTTATATGTAAAATATGAACTATGTCATTACTCCTCCTTTATGAATGTCATTTTGAAAATGAAAAAATAACTGCTCATCAACATATCGTCATTTAGAATCTAAAATGATATATTCATGAACGGTTATTTTATCCATTTTTTTTAAAATGATGAAATACGTCAAGTGATTGAATCAAAACAAAATGCATCAAAGTTTCACTAAAATAACGTTTTATGATGCAATAGCGTGCAAAGACATCACAATACTTATCATTTCCATTAGTGGAACTCTTCAAATTAAAGGCGCGTAAAGTCGTGCTACCGGGACAACATACGTAAACATTACTTAGGCATACGTAATATAAATTATAGTATCGAATACATATTATAACCGACTACAAACCACGACACTGATTAAAATTCTAAAGGCAAATTTAGGAATTGGTTATTCTTACAAGAAAACGGACGAACTTATTAAACTATGTGAATCATTAGATTTAATGATACTAAATCTGCCAAATCTGACCGATATCCGTGGCGGATTTAGAGGGGGCGCAGCTAAAATTTTCAAATTTAAGGTAATTCGCGGTATCTTGATTCTGAAAATGTACTAAATGATAATAGAAGCAATAATTTCTTCTACTCCTGGAGAAATAAATGACAAAATCTTTTGATTTCTTGAATTACTTTATTGAGAGAACTTAATTTTTTTTTAAAAAAAAACCCTTAAAATTTGGGTCATTTTATTAATTTCACCTTATTAAAATGATGGTAAATAGTACACTAAATAGGAGAAATATTTCAAGCCCCATAAAATCTGTAAAATCCATGAGCTTCCGGGGGCTTCGCCCCCTGAACCCTGGACCCACTGCCTCATAAAGTGCTGCCCCTGGATATAAAGCATCAATCGCAAAAAGAACTGTGAAGGGAAAAACCAATATGCACATCCGACACAACGACTTTTCTTGTAATTAATGGGATTCATATGTTATTAAAATTATTCTGTCAGGTTATGAAGACATTTTATTTTATCATACCATTTGGACGGGTTCATATGGCATGGACTTTGTAATGGTTAATGTAACCCCCCCCTCTCTCTCTCTCTCTCTCTCTCTCTCTCTCTCTCATTTTCAAATATTTTAGAATAAGTTATATATTTGCCAAACTGCATTTTTTTTTTTTAGACGTTTATAACACTAATTAACACAACAAATGCGTTTCTAAACTGCATCTAAGCTATTTTGAAAATTGCAAAATATTGATTGAATTAGGACAGAGAACATCGTTGTTTGGAATTTTTATAATAGGTGTAGTAGAGTTTAAAGAAACATGTAACATCCTTGATAAATTAGTTTTAGAATATTTTTAAAATGCAGTTTGACCAATGATTATTTTATTTAAAAGTACACCATGTACATTAACTTTAAATAAAAGGGGGGGGGGGGGTGCTATGAACGTTTCGTTTATGTCCCAGTAATCTCGCACTTGCTCGCGAGACTTGTGCATTTTCTTACCACTGACGCACAAGAGTCATCAAAGCGCGATAACTCTAATGTGCTGGTAATGAGAAGTATTGGACTATGTGGTGCAGTTCCTTGCACAGAGGGCATGAATATTTAAACCTGTGATAGTCTTTAAATGAATGAATGAAAATACTAATCATAATACTGAATGTTACACAAAAATAATAATGTGAATCAACATAAAAAATCTGCAGATGGATTAAATGTCACATGCATCTTTAAAAAAAAACAAGAGCTATACAAGGCGGGGCATATCCCCAAAAAATCAACAGGATTCTTTTTCTCATGATAGCAAAGCTATGGGTGAAGTATCAAATCGACTGAGCAAAATGTGGCCTATAGTGTGTCTGTAAGTTCATTGTTACACTGTCCTGTTACTGTGTCATCTCTCACAATAAACTGTGAGGAATAATAAGGGTGTATTCTTACTTCAACTAGTCAGATGATATCGTACAGATGAAAACATTTTGGGAATATTCTATAAGTCAGTTCAGATCTGTTTCTTGTCAGTAGAGCTGATTTGATACATTTATTGGTGTTAAATGACAGAAAGTGAAATGATCAATCTTTGTATCTTGTCAGTAGAGCTGATTTGATACATTTATTGGTGTCAATCTTTGTATCAGAGCTTTGTGAGAGAGTGAAGGAGCAGGATAAATCACTGCTAGAGAGGACCCTGCCAGTGTTACAACAGAGACTTCACAAGACAGGGGCAGCATTAACAGACTGCAACTCATTGTCTGAAAGGCTGCAGGAATGGTATGTAGATCTCTCTAAACTATTCCACATAGGCATGAAAATATATATACATATTAGCTGTAGGAATGGTGTGTAGAGCTCTCAAAAATATTACACATAGGCATGAAAAAGTGAAATTATTCCACACAAGCATGAACAAATAAACATATTGGTGATATTTCATATGGATTTAATGTTGTTTTGTCACTAGTAAGGATATGCTGATAAGGATTACGTCAAACTTTTCTTTATAATACTTCAGCAAATAGTGATAGTTTTGAATCTGATTTTCTTTGATTGTTTCTTTTAAAATCAGGTGGGAACAGCCAGCTCAATACACGGTTCCCTGGGTAAAAGTAGACCAGAATACCCTCCAACAGTGGCAGAGCCGATGGACCGTTCTCTCCACCAAGTACAGACAACTTCTGTTGCAGAAATCTTAAAGCGACCTCTTATGGTACAATTTGTTGTAAGCACCTTCAGACTCTTTCTGTTTTTGTACTGAACTTTATTATGAAGTTCTTCAAACTGATTAAAATAATTTTGTTAATGTGTAAAACGTGTTGCGATTATTTTGTTCCATTCCAGTCTGTAAGTATATTACTAGCACAGTAAGACCTGTCCAGTTCAATATCAGTGGGAGACGAAATTTGTGTCGGTTTACGGATTGCATGGTGTAATGAAAATGGAAGATGAATAGGAAATGAAATTTAAAATGTGAAATGGATTGAAAGTTTGATAGAGATGGAATGTGAAATGTATTGAAACTTAGAGTTGGAATGTGAAAAGTATTAAAATTTACAGTTGGAAAGTGAAATGAATTGAAATTTAGAGTTGGAATGTGAAATGGATTGAAATTTACAGTTGGAATGTGAAATGGATTGAAATTTACAGTTGGAATGTGAAATGTATTAAAATTTACAGTTGGAAAGTGAAATGGATTGAAATTTACAGTTGGAATGTGAAATGGATTGAAATTTAGAGATAGAATGTGAAATGGATTGAAATTTAGAGTTGGAATGTGAAATGTATTAAAATTTACAGTTGGAAAGTGAAATGGATTGAAATTTACAGTTGGAATGTGAAATGGATTGAAATTTAGAGATAGAATGTGAAATGGATTGAAATTTAGAGTTGGAATGTGATATATATTGAATTTAGAGAATGAAATTTACAGTTGGAATGTGATATATATTGAATTTAGAGAATGAAATTTACAGTTGGAATGTGATATGGATTGAGCAGATTTCAGATTAGACATTTAATTGTACTTCCTGGTGGTTTATACAAGTATCATTTACATGTACAGGACAAATAATATACAAAAAATACATGTAGTAATGGTAGATCTTTCCAATTGATAAATCCATTAACTACTGACATGTGACATCCATGAATGTAATTATCAACTCTGTACAAGACATCGGTTTTGGAATTGTAGATCTAGTACACAAGTAATAAGTATCTCCAATTCCACCCCCCATTATCAAAAAATTAAAGGCGCCTGAGGCGGTTGGGTGTATTTGACTAAAGTGCTGTCTTAGATTGGAGGAACATCACACACAGCAATGACGATAAAGAAGATCATTGTTGTTATGAAGGTGATGATATTAAACAAATAAAAGAAGAAAACGTCAAGAAAAACGGACACTTCTTTGCAATCAAATGGAAAGTCCCTCTCGTCTTTCTGAACGGTGGATTCAGATTGAGAACAGCGGTTCATCATGCGTTTCAGAGATTTATTTCCATTACTGATGTTGTGAAGTTCTAAATCGTCCACCAACTGGTTTTCGTTTTTTTCTTCTTCCACCTTCTTGCTCTTGCAGTTTAGTTTGAGAAGCACGGTAAATGTTAAGTACTGGAGCCATTTTGGTGTCTCTGACTGGTCTGCCCGGAGGTACAGGCGAAGATTTAAGACGGTAATTACTATACCCAGGGCCGCCATCAGTAGTATTATGGATATGTATGCACCTATTCAAAGATAATAAAAAATGTCTACTTCATAAATGTATATATATATATATACATACAGTATATCATGCAACCATATCAACGTGCACATGAAAATTGCTCAATTTTCGTTATAAGTGTAACATACAGGCACGTTTCGGCTGTTGTACGTCTGACATCAGAATAATTTCAGAGTGCATGAAATATGTATTTGGATTGTATAGTGCAAATTTAAATCTGCAGAGCTCTCAGGGCCTTAGCAATGAGGTCATAACACGGCAGGATATATTGAGTCATTGACTGATTATCACTGATTTATTGGTTAAAAGAAAATAGTTACATAGTAATAAAGGTAGATGGATGGAGTGGCAGGTGCGAGAAGTTACATGTACCTATTGAATGGAATGAGTGCAGATGCGAGAAGTTACCTATTGAATGGAATGAGTCCAGGTGCGAGACGTTACCTAATGAATGGATGGAGTGGTAAGTGCGAGGAGTTACTTATTGAATAGTGGCAGGAGCGAGATATTACCTATTGCAGGATTATGTTTTGAAGTAGTGGGCATACTGTCACCCACAATCGTCAGTAGAACTGCTATTGCTAGAAGAACGGTCAAGATGTAGGATATCTTCTCCCCGGAATCCGCTGGCAGTAGGAATGCTAAGTTTGTCAACAGAGAGATTAACATTACAGGGTACACGATGTTTGTCAGGTAGTAACCTGGTCGCCGCTTAAAGACGATCTTGAAGTCTAGCTGGGAGAAACTCTCTCCATTTTCTTCCAGACTTCGCATCTCCACCCCAGAGGTGTATAAGATCCACTCCCCGTTTTCCCTATAATCCTCCGTGTTCACTGTCTCCCTGGTTTGGATCAGGTTCAGTGCGGTAGTTGTGAAGGCGAAACTCGTGACTTCGATCAGACACATTTGGTAATCGAAGGGATAGTAAGTAACGTCAATATCGCAGTGTGTGACGTAAAGTCCCGGGGGGTCCCAACGAACCTCGCCCGTGTTTTTTACTTTGAAGAATATTTCGTCGTGTCCTATTGGGTCCATTCCTCCAACTCTAAGAAAAGTAAGGACAATTTAGTATTCTCAAACGTAAATTCTGTTAACTCTAACGGAATCGTAGATATAAGCACTAAACATTTGTAGAAAAATTATTAAAAGGACATGACCCAGGCAGTTCCTTAAAATTTTAATGAGAGTTGCACTAACTTTCTATTAACGCTTTGTAATTCAGTAAATCTCGATATGAATTGCCAACTCTCTGATTTAAAAGTTTAAATGCAGTTTGAATTGTACCAATATAATTCATTACAACACAAATTAGTCATAAAATTGTGGTGTGGTTTTTTTGGGGGGCATACGTTAAATGTGCGAAAAATAAACGTACGAGTTGTCGATGATAAGTTCGGGTCTCCATATCTTGTTTTGTTTCGTGTAGATGTACTCTATGTCCCCGTATGTAGCAGGTGTCCACGTCAAGCGAGAATCTTCCCAGGTCTACAATTTAAGAAAAATGTTATTATACACATGCAATCTTTATGTCAGATAAAAAGAGATCTGATGGACGAAAAATATGCTATAATAACACCAAAAGTTAATAGAGTGGTAAAATATTGAATACACTTGACACTCGTTCCATATATCGCGTGTTCTCATGATAATGGCGTGTATACCTAAAAGTGAAACTGCAAAAAAATGGTTTCAAAAATTAAGTTCTAAACATTTAGTAATACACGCTCTACCCATATTCCATTGCAATTTGTTGAACATTGGTAATTTCCGGTCTGCAGTGAAAGCGATCACACAGTTCTTTGAGTCGATCGGTGTACCTCTATCATAGATGGTTGTTTTACGTTCAATTTGAGAAGTTTTCACTCATATTGAGACGTCACCAGCTGTAGGTGAAGTATCAGTAGCTCTTGAGGTCATAGTAGTCTTTAACGTACCAACGCCTGCTACAATTCGGGGCCAATTTGAAAGTCATGTCCCAAAGACCCATGACTCTGACTTCTAATGCCGGATGTTTGGTGAAGGAACAGTTACTACCTATATCAAACATATGACACCGAGACGGAGAATCGACCCCGATCCCCCCTCCCCACCGATTGCGAAGCGTTCACCTTAACTGCCCGGTTACTGCTCATTTATGATTGTTTTCGGTTACGATAGTTTTGTGATCATTATTGTTTGGTATATCGTCCATGTTCAGTTGCTGGTTTAGTTTTGTTAGATGATTCCTCTATCATAAGATGTTGAGTGACTTTATCCTCTATAGTCAAACGGATAAATTAATCCTTAAAAGTCAGATGTGGATTGATTTCCATAACAGTACTTACCGAGGTATGTATCTGCATTTAGTGGATTGTTTGTCCAAACGAAGATATTTCACTCATACTAAGACCAACTTTTAGTAGAAATAAAGTTGAATGACACTTTTTTATTATTATGGCATGTGATGTCAGTTTTGAAGGTCCCAAAAGGCTTTCAACTCCAGAACTTTTTAGACTTTTGTCTCGTTATTCCTTTCCTATGATTCTTGGAAGATGATCTCGCCATAAAAACGCTTAGGTAACGGCGACTAACCTCCTTGAGTGATTTCTTCATGCAGCAAATTTATAATAATAATGATATCAGATATAGCTCATTTGTAACTATAATCTCGTTACACGATAACTTTCTCGCGTATATTTAGGAATTTACAGTATCTCGGGGTCCTCGTGCTAGATACAACATGGGCTGTTGATTTGTTGTTTAGCATTATGTATTATGTATTTCTGATGTACAGCATTGTGTATTTCTGATGTACAGCATTATGTATTTCTGATGTACAGCATTGTGTATTTCTGATGTACAGCATTGTGTATTTCTGATGAACAGCATTATGTATTTCTGATGAACAGCATTATGTATTTCTGATGTACAGCATTGTGTATTTCTGATGTACAGCATTGTGTATTTGATGAACAGCATTGTGTATTTCTGATGAACAGCATTGTGTATTTCTGATGAACAGCATTGTGTATTTCTAATGTACAGCATTGTGTATTTCTGATGTACAGCATTGTGTATTTTTGATGTACAGCATTATGTATTTCTGATGAACAGCATTGTGTATTTCTGATGAACAGCATTTTTGTATTTCTAATGTACAATATTATGTATTTCTGATGTACAGCATTGTGTATTTTTGATGAACAGCATTATGTATTTCTGATGAACAGCATTATGTATTTTTGATGAACAGCATTATGTATTTCTGATGAACAGCATTGTGTATTTTTGATGTACAGTATTATGTATTTCTGATGTACAGCATTGTATATTTCTGATGTTCGGCATTGTCTACAGCATTGTGTATTTCTGATGTACAGCATTGTGTATTTCTGATGTACAGCATTATGTATTTCTGATGTATAGCATTATGTATTTCTGATGTTCGGCATTATGCATTTCTGATGTATAGCACTGTGTATTTTTGATGTACAGCATTGTGTATTTATTGAAGATGTATTTCACTCCTTATATAGTCAGAATCTTCGCAAAGTATGTCTGTATTTTCATATCTACATCTCCAACAAAGTGTATATTACAAAGAAAACAGCGGGTGAAGCGGTTTCTGGTGAAGTTCGGGGTGTTAATTTTTGTCTTTTTCATTGCTTTTATTTTTACAGTTTTAACCTTGTTTTCATTGAATTAAAACAAACAATTAAGTAATAAATTCACTTGTATTGTAAGTAAAGTAATGGATGCTCCCAAACCGAATACTGAAATATCGATTTAATATATATTTGCAGTTAGAAAATGCGGAAAATTGAGCTATTACGGAAGTTTTCTCGCATGGTAAAATTCTTTATTATTTAAGGTATTCCATGCATAATGAAAGGATAATGAACAATTTTGAAGGATTTAGATCAACATAAAAGTTTAGTTAGATAATGATGAAAGTGAAGCAGATGAAATTCACATGACTGGTAAATGATTAGAAGCTGACTTTTTTGCACTTAAGACTTTTTGGAAGAGTTGTCTGCCCATTGTGAAAATAAGAAAAATCTAATTTTCTAAAAATGTGTGTGGTCAATGATTAATTTTATTTCATATTTTCATAAAAAGAAAGTGTATGTAACTTTCTACCAAGAGATTAGTATGAAAATATAACTTGTTTTTAAAATATTGTAATAAAACATGCTTTTCCCATATACTTCAATGTTAAATTCTAGGTGAAATAAATCAAGCAGTAAACACAATTTTGAAAATTCCTATGGTGGATTATTTTTATTTGATGAACCCTTCAAAATGATACCATGATTACAAATATTCCACCATCCATTTATTAAATATGAGATATGGTCATTATACATTGAATACCTTAAAAATATTTTATTGGTAATTACATTCTTTAGTGTCGTTCTATTACTGATTTTTGCAAATTTTATCTTTATCATCTAAGATTACGAAAACCCTTGAAATCTAAAAGAAAATTGGAGTTATTGTGTTTTATAGCGAGCTACCGGAACTTCCTTAGAAATGTTTTGACATTAATTGTGACGTTTTGGCATATATTTAGGGGATATTTCATCCTTAATAGAATGAAAAGGGTTATAATCATTTTTATGAATCATTGTAATTATGTAAATCAAAAAAAAAAAAAAAAGAAAAAAAAAATCAATGAAGGAAGTCATTGACTTTTTATGTAGATAGAGAACTTTAAATGTGATGTTGTATTAGATTTTAAAGTGATTGGTATTTTGATTATCATGAAATATAACCAGGAAGCGTGAGTGTAACCCCGGGATTTTCCCAATACATGTCAGTGTCAATTAAAACTTGTATATTCTTAAAAACAAATCTCTCTCTTCTGTATCTCTCTCTCTCTCTCTCTCTCTCTCTCTCTCTCTCTCTCGATCGATCGATCGATCGATCGATCGATCGAAACTAAGAATGAAGGGACATATAGGTCCATTGTGTGGGTGAGTTTTTTTTTTTAAAATACACACAATTTTTACCGTATTTATTCATTTCATATACATTGTACATCTCGTGAGGATTCGTTGTCGTAAGAGGCGAATAAATGGGGCGGTCCTTCGGATGAGACCGGAAAAACCGAAGCCTGTGTCACAGCAGGTGTGACACGATAAAGATCCCTCCCTGCTCAATGACCATAAGCGCAGAGCATAGGCCTAAATTTTAGCAGCCTTACGCTGGCAATGATGACGTCTCCATATGAGTGAAAAATTCTCGAGTGGGACGTTAAACAATATACATCTATAATCAATCAATCAGTTCATATATATGCATGTATGTCACCATGATCTTAGGAAAAACTTGTTACTTCTACCAAAAGTATCAGGAATAAAATGATTAGTTTTGATATCATTTACCTCTTTTATCATCCTTCGATTCAGAAATCACAAGTAAAATCTGAGGGACGGTGGTTGAATTGCTTTTTTTTTATATTATTATTATAGAAACGTCAGCTCTTTCTATGCCACGCGATAACTTAAGTTTCCTTGGAAATAATTCCCTTAATTTTATATATAATATTAGAAGACTCCTCTCAATTTTCAGATTTTGGTCTTTACAAAACGCAAAGTCGTGAATTTAACACTTTAATTAAACTATGCAACGCTCATCCCTTAGAATCAGTTACTTTATTTTAGATATTTTTTTCTTTTTTTGAAATAAAGTTTATTAATCTATTTATGTATTAAAAATTTCTATTGAATTCTAGATGTTAATTCTGTCTGCAATGATATTAGGATGACAAATTCATACAATTTAACGCAATAAATGTACAAATTTTTAGCTGTTTTGCCCCCGAAACATTCCTCTACAAAATATAGTCCTTTTAAAAACCTTCGTGCTTTTTTCCCTATTGACCATGTTATAGTGATGAAAGCAGTAAATATACAGATGTACATGTATTTCATGTTCAGAAAATAAAATGATAAAAACTGTAATGTCTACTTTAGAATGTATAAACCTGTCTATAATATATGCCGCAGACCTCGGGAGTGACTAACTTTAAAGTTAGGTTTCAGAATTTAAGGTGTGACAAATCTATTATTGATATATTCTATGCCGCCATCATTAATGATTAAATTGTAATTACGATAGGAAAAGCGTGCAAGTTCAACAGTTGAAACATCAACCTGGTGAAAGCTTATCTTCAATAGAGAGATTTCCAACAAATAATCTTACACATTCAAGTACTACATGATAGATAAATCTCTACTTTTCATTCAAATTTAACTCGGAAAATACATGACCCACATCTCTATAAATATAACCTTTCTTTACATTTACTTGTAATCTACTTATGAACATGTTCACATTTTTCTCGACAAATGAAGTTAAACAAAATGTATTTTAGTTAGTTTGCTGAAACATTGAATTCATTTAAAATTTTCATAGTACACTGTGCATTATGATCTATTTGATCAACGAGTTAAATATTTCGTTAGACGATCAGATCTTAAAATGTTTATATTCTTTTATTTATGGAAAAGGAACAAAGATGATTGAATATTCTTCAAATATCAAGGTAAAACACATTGTTTATTTTGGCAAAGTTTTGAACCTTGGAACATAAATTAGCTTCAGACTGCCGATTTAGTTTAAATTATGACATTTTTTGTTCTCGAGTGCAAATTTTGCGATGAGGCAATTTGACATTATACATTGTCTGTACTTTTTATTTGTAGGTAACTTTGACTTATATTTGAATTCTAGTTTGTATTCCCTTTACTGTCATTTATTGTATGTGTAATCCTATTTTATTCTTTAAAGGGTGTGATTGTTTTTTATTTAGTACAGACAGACAGGTGTTAATTACAAATAAGTTCTATAATTTCCCATCTGCTCCAACATTGACGCAAGGCGGACAATGAAGTGAGAAGAAACCCACATGTCTTGGTGAGCGCTCACGTACAACTACTGCCGACGGTACTGACTAAAACCCGGTCTTCGGTCCCGTGACTAAAACCCGGTCTTCGGTCCCGGTCCCAGATACTTTTATTCGATACAAACAGAATATATCAGGATATTTGAGCCCCATTTCTCAATAACTTACGCATGGCATCTCATGCCTGCATTCTGATAGTAAATTGATCATATTATTTTCTTCTTTCGTAAAATAATGTGGGACCGAGAAATAAAAACAATGCTAAAAGACGGTCCCGGTCTCGACATTTTCCCTCAATAGCTGCTTTAATCTACCTTTTCATAAAAAAGATAAGGACGTGATACTAAATGGCATCCCTTTGTATACATATATTTCTGATTTACTGTGTGTGTAGGTTTTTTATTCCAATATTCTTTATATTTATGTCAGAATCGAACTCAACTACATGTACATGTACGTGATATTTTGTCCCAAATGATCGCGTTACACTACCTTTTCATAAGAAGATAAGAATGTAGAAGGGAAATAATTTATATATACTTATCCTGGTGTATTTGTTTGTAATTTACAGTTAGTTTATTTGTTCATTTATTTTATTTCTTCTATTCCTGTCAAAATCAGTTTTCAAAGATTCATGTTTTGTATTCCGAACCCGATCTCTTTATATGGGTATATATTTTACATATATTTGTATATATACCAATAAATAATAAGTATAAAATATTTCTTCCTTTCTTATTTGATACTTAGTTTTATTTTATTTTTTTTCATTTGTGGTTCTTTTAGATACAATGCTTTAAAAAAAATCCACCTAATATATTTATAGTATCTCTAAAAGTGTGTCATACATAGAGCACATGCTCACCAAAAATGTCAGATTCTGTATACTTATACCACAGGGGCTTCTTATCCATTTTGTTCTCAATCTATATATAAATATCTAACAAGGGATGACACGAAAATAGGATACCGGGTTCGATCACAGGTGGCCAGTTAGCTCAGTTGGTAGAGCACCTGACTAGAGATTCAGGGGGCCCGGGTTCGAATCCCGGTCTCGTCCGTTGCATTTTCTCCCTTTCCGTTACAGATTTGGTGCCGTTGACCACCCCTGGACTTGGAGGTGAAAGTCCTCCCAGGGGCTAATAAGAACTTGGGTTGTGTCTTCAGGGGCGAAGACAATTTAAGGAGGGAGTAATGTAGCGGTCGGCCGGGTTTGATCACAGGTGGCCAGTTAGCTCAGTTGGTAGAGCACCTGACTAGAGATTCAGGGGGCCCGGGTTCGAATCCCGGTCTGGTCCGTTGCATTTTCTCCCTTCCTGTTACAATATAAACACTCCCGAGAGTTTCCGAAAGCTGGAGGTTAGTTTCATTGCAGGAGTTATCTTTTCCTGTGCGTGATCGACGACAACGCAGACAGGTTGAATTATTTTCGTTTATAAAACTCATTGAATTAAATATGAAAGGATCGGACTACGTTGGACTTGTATTACGAGATGTTTAACACTCTTTGGATAGCAAGATTCGATCTGTTTCTTGGAACTAAGGTGATTTTGAGCTTTGTTTACAACCGGTATCCTATTTTCGTGTCATCCCTTGTTCCCCTGTGCTTATACAGAAGATACTCTCTGAGTTTAGATGATCTTCAAATAACCTATGGTATGTTTTACTGTAATATTATGTGGTAACTATATTTATTGTGAATAGCTATATACGTATATGTACAAACATATATGTATTAATTATGCTGCACAAAAACTGTTTGTTTCCTATTTTCAAAATATCTTATATTTCAAAGTGCATAAATTTGACATAAACTTACTTTACAAACAATGAAATCTACATTTATAAATATGCAAGACATACATGTAAATTCATTTAAGAAATAAATTTCAGATTCAAAAGTTATGACTAAGGTTAAAGATTTTCAAAAGTAGGTCAAATTTGAAAGGTGAAGAATTGCATGTAAAGAAAGGTCTTGTCACATGGAGTACACATGTGAAATATGAAAACCCTATCAACATGCATTCAAAAGTTATGCCGAAGGTGCAAGTTTTTACTGACAAACAGACGGATGGACCAAAAACTATATAAATGCGCCCCGAATACATGTATACGCGATTACGGGGGTATAACATTTGCTTTTCAAAAGCATTATTCTTGTATTCAGAATCTTTCTGGAAAGGGGCGGGGGAGGGGTTGTTGACAAGAGTGCACATTAATTTTGTTTCGCTATCAACAACAATTATTCATCATGTTTCAATAATTATAATAAAATTTAAGGACAATATTTGGTTGTTTTTTTTCCATTTCACTAATGAACATAATTTTTAAAGTACTTCATACATCGTACATTCTGGACTCATATTTTGCACGTGCACTCTACTTTGTATTACTCTAATATTTACATAGAGGCTTTTCTTCCCTGATTATAACAACTAATATAACATCATAATTTAACAAATTAATGCGATTCTCACGATGCACTCGTAAATGAGAGAGAGAGAGAAGAGATGAAGAGAGAGAGAGAGAGAGAGAGAGAAGAGAGAGCGCAATAACCCGCGTATACATGTACATATACAGAGACCCGGTTCGGAATACACCAACATTGAATTTGAAAATTTTATCAATCGTGTGGGACCGAAGACCGGGTTTTAGTCACGGGACCGAGACCGGGTTTTAGTCAGTACCACTGCCGACATTACTCTCACATACAACTACTGCCGACATTACTCTCATATACAACTATATGTACTGCCGACATTACACTCACAACTACTGCTAACATTACACTCACATACAACTACTGCCGACATTACACTCACATACAACTACTGCCGACATTACACTCACATACAACTACTGCCGACATTATACTCACATACAACTACTGCCGACATTACACTCACATACAACTACTGCCGACATTACACTCACATACAACTACTGCCAACTGTACTCTATCATATACATCTACTGCCGACATTACACTCACATACAACTACTGCCGACATTACACTCGCATACAACTACTGCCGACATTACACTCAGATACAACTACTGCCGACATTACACTCACATACAGCTACTGCCAACTGTACTCTATCATATACATCTACTGCCGACATTACATACACATACAGCTACTGCCGACATCACACTCACATACAACTACTGCCGACATTACACTCACATACAACTACTTCCGACATCACACTCACATACAACTACTGCCGACATCACACTCACATACAACTACTGCCGACATTACACACACATACAACTACTGCCGACATTACTGCTCAGAAGAATGATACAGTTTTATAAAGTTTTTGGTGATTTAGTTCCACGAACTTTTTACACTAAAATATTCTCTGAAAATGAATTCTTGAAATCCAAGTAAACGCATTTTTGGTCAGTACAGTTGGATATTACATGATACCATCTAATTAAGACTCGTGGTCACAGTGATGATACATCATATTACAGACAATATACTTTGTTAAGAAAATTTGAATACTCACAACAGTCATCCAACCCGATGTCGACATAACCTGATTTTTCATGTCCTTGGAAATGAAATAAAGATGAAATTAACAAGAGCAAAATACAGATGTAAATATCAAACATAACATATAAAAAATGCATTGAAAAATTATGAAACCTGATCTAATAATAACCTCCTCGGAATATGAAATACAATTGGTCACGTGATCAAATCCTATAACTATTCCAACATCATTACGGAAACAGTGCTGCATTACATATATATTAATACATGTTTAGCTGATGGTGGATTCTATTTTGTATTTAAGGTCATGTGGGAGTGCTGGTTAAAACTTTGAATATAAAATCAAAATATGATTATTGCGGTAATTACTGCATGTATTATTTGCCTTTCGCAACTTCGTAAAATTGTATATTTTTTAACCATGAAAAAGGTAACAAATTGCTGTCTATAAGAGAGAGAGAGAGAGAGAGAGAGAGAGAGAGAGAATTATTTCTGAATAGAGAAGATTTTCGGGACGTTATGACACGGGCTTTGTTTTTCAGCTATAATTGGTAGTTTGCACAGAATCCGTGAAAATCGTGCTTTACTGAAACTTTTCTAAATGTTCTAAAAAGAGACCCAAAAAAGCGTGGTTTAAGAGCCATTAGAGAGATTAATGGATCGGGAATACACGGACATAAATGCAGATTCATTTATGATTGTGAAAAGGGGACGAAACACATTACTTGTTTATTTTGGCCATTTAACTTTTTCTATTAATTTGAGCTGTTATAAAAACTATCATGTGTCAAAAAAGCGAAAGCTGGCTCAAAAGATTCAAGTCATATTTAATATTAAAATTGTAAGTGATGTTGTTTTACTTGAATAATTCATTCACCATTGGAAATTACAAATACATAGAAAGCTTATTTGTCAGGTGCATATGAACAATTTCATATATTTAACTTACAAACTCTGAAAGTGTTCTATTGTCACGTGTAGCGGTCAATTTCCCAGGTACCGATCACGCTCGCCATTGCTTAACTTACGTGATCAATATAGAGAATCTACCCCATCACTAGAAAAGCTAGCTCACTGGCGAGGCAGTATAAGTACAATTGTGTCTGACTGCCATCAAGATTTTTTTCACCAAAAAGTAGAATATAATTTCTGGAGTATTGTTGCATAAAAGAAAAAAAACAACAAACATTTTGCAAATGAAAATGTCAAATAATAAATAATATATGCATTTCCATTGTTTTTGCCTATGTCATCTTTACAAATTGTAATAAACAAACTAATTCCTCATGAATGCGATGCAGTTTTGAACAAAGTGCGTGTGAATGTTGATGAATATAGTACTTCTATTTTAACGACTCGGAATTCCGACAGAAATGAAAGTAGAATGTAAATATACATCTATAAAACATATATGCGTGAGGTATGCATGGACTGCAACTCCACACCGACCTACTTTTCATGACGATAACACGCTTCATGAAATATGCCGGCGTGAAGCATTGCAGTTCATATCCTTACGCATTTAAAAAAGGGGAATTTCTTTCTTAATTGAACTTACCAGATAATTGAGGGAAAAGAGGACGAATTCGATGCTGACGTTTGTTACGTCAGAAGGTCTGACATAATTATTGTAAGAGGCTCCCAAAACAGCAGCATGTATGTTCGTAGCATTTGTAGTACTAAACGCACCCAGGGAACCTGCACAATAGATACGGTGCCTGAGCATAAGATAACTGAATGAGCAAATATATAATTGAAGCAGTGATTTAAAAGGAAGAGTATAAAAAATAAGTTGATAAAATGTTGAAGTATTTTAGATTATAGAACAGAAAACATAATTCACAAACATTGTCGTCTCCTTAGACTTACCTTTTAGAGCGTGGTGGATAGTTATCATAAATAATACACTTTTCATCCTGACTATTTTTTTCTTCACATGTAAAGAATCCCAAACATATAAAGTCTGAATCTAGACGGAGCAGGCAGTGCGCAGGTGCTAATGGAAAACTTAGAATCTTTATGTGATCACCAAACCGAAAATCTCACGAGATTTACAACTTTAAAACTTAGAAATAAAACCAAGAAAAAAATAAGAATAAAATATAATAGAAAATCTAACAAATAGCACGCACTGGAGACAACACACTTCGATCCTTGCAGGAATTATTTCAGCAGTGAAATGATTTCGGCTGAGATGTTTATTTAATATCCATGCCATGTAATATGTTGAAAATTCAAAATATATCTAAGCTAGAACACGATAGTGCGTTCTTTTTCAGGACAGATAGAATTACTTTAAATCCCCTGATCATTAAATTAAAGAAACACCGAGACCAGTTTTTAAATTGATGAAAAATGTAGTTTTAAATAGGCAAATATTACCAATGGACCTCTTGAAATATATATAACAGTAATTTGGATTTATTCTAAAGATTTGTACAACCTTCGCTGACAATTAAAAGAAGTGTAATTGAGTTGCACACGTGATCACGTCAATTCCAGATAAGTGTGAATATTGATATATAGATGTTTAAATAACACGTTCGGTGCATGAACATGCTCAGTGAAGCAGTCAATTAAAGGGCACGGGAATACAACTGTAGCGCCACCAACAAAAAAGTAATAAAAATCGGATGTAGATGTAATTAAATGCGACAAATGACGCATCAAAGAGGGATGAATAAAAATTTTCAGTAGCCTATTCTTTACTTAGAAAGAGTAATCTCTTACAGTGTTAAGGCTTGAACTGAAAACACAATTTAGTTTTAAATGGATGGTAATGGGTGTCTTATTAAGTCTTTTTCATAAAATCATCAAACATTAAAATGGTTTTTCTTATATTTTGTTTTTGGAAATAAACAATGTAGTAAAACTTACTGATAATTTACGAAAATATCTAAAAAGGATTTGATTTTACTTATAACCCGCAATTTGATTGCTTTATTTGACTTTATCAACATAAACAAAGTTGCGGTATGGTCCTGTTATATGACGTCTTAGGAATGACGGCACAATACGTTTGGCTGTTTAGTTTCCATTTTCCATAAAAAAGGTACAGTGCATGCACAAATATAAAAGGTTTGCCGTAAATAGTTAAAGGAGACATTGATTAGGTAAGGTTTATTAGAAAATGGGTCAAGGTCACAAGATCAAATACGATTGTACCATAACGTCTTGTCAAAAAAGAATCTATATGCAAAATATGAAAGCACTACCTTGAGTAGTTCCGAAGATATTTAACAGGATACATTTTCTTAAAAGTAGGTCAAATTTCAATGTCATAAGGTCAAAGGTCATAGTATGGAATGTAAGGTCTTCCATAAGAAATCTATATAGAAAATATGAAAGATCTAGCTTACATAGTTCAGGAGATATTGAATAATTGAATAGGTCATATATTGAAAAAGTAGAAACCGATTTGATTCTTTGCAATAAAACGTAGATAGTGAAATATTTTCATGTTTCAAAATTTTAAAAAATCTGGTTTAAAGTAACTCCATTATTACATGTATCTGATAAATGTATAAAAAGTGTATTTATTTCCGTTTATTAGAGGAAAATGTGAAGATAACAATGATCAATCTCGTAACTCCTGTAAAAAATACAAATCAAGCAAATGAATACCCCTGGACATACCAGAGGTGGGATCCGGTGCCTAGGAGGAGTAAGCATCCCCTGTCGACTAGTCATATACGCCCAAGCCATATATCAGGCTCAGTTAAACCGAGTGATCCGTAGTCAAAATTTGAATATGAATCACGCCATACAGCATTTGACCCAATGATAGGTTGTATCGGCAAACTAAATCGTTATAGCGACCATAGAATTTACGAAATACTTATTTCAAACGAGACTATTGAATCCCCTGTAAGTTGTAACATCAACTTGTTTGTCAGTAGCTTGCCTTAATTTAAAAACTGATCATACGCAGAGCAATCTCTTGCGTATCGAATCAGTTCAGCTACATTGCTGTAAGAAATAAAGGAAATCTATCGCATAATGGATTTGATAGAGAAATCAATGAAAACAAAGTTATTACCCCTGAATTCAATTTCTTGAAACATATCATTAATTATTCATATATAACTTAAGGCTATTGAAATATTTTATTTTTACAATGACCTTCACAAAAGGCTCCAACAAGATTTATGTTCCTTGAAATGAATCATTGATTTTGCACAATCTAATGACGTCACATTACGTCACATGAGGGTGGACTAATTTTAAAACACATTTTTCAAAATAAAATATCAAGGTGTCTGTTAGAAATACATGCATGTGGTCCACACACTGCAGTCCTTTTCTGAAGGACAACAACTTGTAATGTATAACTTGTTTTCACTGCGTAGAGGATAAAACATTTTAGGCGATCCGTTTGACAGATGTTTTTCTATGCACGAAATGGAACGAACATTTTGTACAATAGCTGATACCAACACGTCACAGAGGATGGGGAACCAGGCCAGAACACGTAGAATATATAAAATTCGACTCATATGAAACCTAAAAGTGATGTATAATACATTTATCTCATATGGTTTAAGTAGCCTCGAGACCAAATTACCAACTATTGCAAAATGGATTTACCATGAACACGCTCTGAAATACAAATATCTTTGGGAAAGTTTAGATTCCTCCTAGTAGGTATAACAGGGACCCCGTGTGTATACTGGGACTAAAATAAGTCTAGCTTCTCCCAAAGTACAAGTTCTATTGTCTGATAAAACGAACTCGCTGTCAGTAGTACTTGGGATCAGAAGGACTTGTGCTACATGAATTATAAAGTACAGTGTCCGTGTTGTGTCCAGATTCGATTGTGATTTCTAGAATTATGTTCAACGCCTTGTTTGAAATGAAAAGATCTGCAAAGCTTACACATTTATTATAGCATAAGTCAATATGGTTTAAGAATATTTGATACGGTAACAAATAAGTTTTCCAATGAGAATGAATGAATATAATATGAGAGGAGTGTAAAATGCACCCGAAATAAAAGATCACAATTACGAAAAACGTGTACCGAAATAATAAGAAAATCTAAAGTTAGGACACTGAAAAATAATAAACAAATCTAAAGTTAGGACACAGAAAAATAATAAACAAATCTAAAGTTAGGACATTGAAAAATAATAAACAAATCTAAAGTTAGGACATTGAAAAATAATAAGTAAAGGGATATCTAATTCTACCCTGAACCAAAGTAAATCTCGACTCTATTAAGATATCTACATTTTGTAGTATTGGAACTCTACGTTAATTTTACATACTGTATCTTGACAAAACCAACTTTACGTAAAGACGAAAATCGAAGACACAGTTGTTTGAAAAGCACAAACCTAAGTTCTTGATCTTACGAGAGAGAGAGAGAGAGAGAGAGAGAGAGAGAGAGTCTCACGATTTATATAGGACTGACAAACCAATAAGATACTAAAAATAAACAGCATTAGGTTACTTAGCCAATGAAATTGCAGACAACAAACAAAGGTTGAGAAGGCTGGCAAAAATGGTGGATATAAGGAATTGCATAGAACAGTGGAAGGTAAATATGTTAACATCGAAATATTCACTTTACACAATTTTAAATGTCTTCCGAAATAAATAGAAAATATTACAGACAAAAACGGCATGTTGTAAAGTCAAAAGCTACGTAATTCAAGTCTAATTAACATCAAAATATGTAATTCACCCCAATCTACTTCATTTCACGAGATAATACATCCTGAATGACACATGAATCTTCAATATACATAAATATGAAATAAATGGACAATGTCTTAAAATATCTGTAATATTTGGTAAAGGTGAGAAATCGTGATAAAGGCGTGACTTGGCTATGCATATTAATTTCATATTTTTGATCACGATGCATTTTGTTTATCCTGCAATATCACGCCCAATAAGATTTATTAGGAAGATATAACTGACGTCACAAAACACACATTGGAAAACAAAGAGTTAAAACAGGTTATTGCCTTTATTGGGCCAGTACTAGAGTAGTTACAGAAAATCCCATAATTCATGTTGAATGCAGGTAAAGAATACAAATGAAAATACATTTTGCCAGGATTTGTAAACGAAAAAAAAAAAACCCATATGTATTCTCTGTCCCAAACTGTAAAATCCATTTCGAACCTGACAATATCAACCACGGGTCTACTCACACTCAGAAGTATTTTTGGAATTAAAATTTCACTTGTTTTGTGTTCTTCATACCATTAATATGTCATGAAAAGGTGAAGATCCCATAACTCCTATAACGAATACAAAGGTAAGAGTTGAGCAATCAAGGGTTCCTGGACCAAAGGTGGAATCAGGTGCATAGGAGGAGTAAACACTCCTTGTCGACCGGTTACACCCGCCTTGAGCCCTAGTTCTCGAGTAGGTTTAACGGAATAATCCGCAGTCAAAATCAGTGCGTAAAGAACGCTAGATTAAAAATGATTATCATTTTATTAGATGCACCCATTGTACTATATACTATCACAATTATTCGTGTGCTAAAATGTTAACCGTTTGAATATAGCAACCTTCCTTCCCACAAACTGCCAGGGTCTTTGAATATGGTACTTCTAATTTAGATTGGAGGGACATCACATACAGCTATGATTATAAATAAAGACACGGTTACAATGAACGTGAGGATATTGAACAAATAAAAGAAGACAAAGTCCAGAAAAACTGCCACTTCCTTGCATTCAAACGGAAAATCTCCCATCTTCCCCAGCACGTGTTGAGACTGAGGGCGTTGGTTCCTTACAGGTTTCAGGGATTTGTGTACGTAATTGGCGTATTGTGATTCTAAATCATCATCCACGGAAACCACTTGGTCGTTAGAACTTTCATCTTCCACTTTCTTGCTCTTGCAGTTTAGCTTGAGAAGCATGGTAAATATTAACCACTGGAGCCATTTCGGTGTGTCCGACTGGTCTTCGCGGATATACAGGCGAAGATTTAAGACCGTAATCACTATACTCATGGCTGCCAACAGTAGTATAATGGATATGTATACACCTATTTAATAGAACCACAATCTTTATTCAGTATACATGTTATCAAAGTAAAATATATACTACGTCCATGATGCCAAAGTTACCCATAGCACCATTATTGATCCTGAGCTCAATTTTCATGGATTAACCCAAAATCATGGATAATAGAATATAGTTGTTGCAATCTTCGAAACTTGTATCCGAAACCTAATTACCCTACATAATGTCCATTAACTCTGAATGGGATGTGAGCCAAGCACAACGGCAACATTTGACTCTTGAAAACCTGTAGATGTATTCTAGTTTAATTCTAAGGAGGACAAAAGAAAATCTGCGGGACATTACCTATGGCTGCGTGACATTACCTATGGCTGCGGTGTGTTTTGACGTTGTAGGCATACTGTCTCCCACGAGGGTCAATAGCACTGCCATAGCAAGAAGAACGGTCAAGATGTAGGATATCTTCTCCCCGGACTCCGCTGGCACTAGGAACGTTAAGTTTGTCAACAGAGAGATCAGTATTACAGGGTAAACAATGTTAGTCAGGTAGTGACCTGGTCGCCGCTTAAAAACAATCTGAAATTCCAATTTTGGAAACTTTTCCCCGTTTTCTTCCAAAACATGTTCTTCCACCCGTGAGGTGTATAAGATCCACTCCCCGTTCATATTGTAATCCTCCGTGTTCACTGTATCCCTGGTTTTGATCAGGTTTAGAACTTCTGTCGTGAAGGCAAAACTCGTGACTTCGATCTGACACATTTGGTAATCGAAGGGATAGTAGGTAACGTCAATATCGCAGTGTGTGACGTAGAGTCCTGGGGGGTCCCAACGCACCTCGCCAGTGTGTTTGACTTTGAAGAATATATCCCCATGGCCTATCGGGTCCATCCCAGCAACACTACAAAATCAATGTGTACAAAGGTGTAGATACTGAGCACGTTCTATTAACCTTTGCAATCGTAAATGAAATGACTTTCATTATCCATATTGTAATAATTTGAGAATTTGATTTTTAAGAAACCCAACAAGCAAGTAATTACTGTACAGGAAATGTTGTATTTGTTATATGAAACATATAAAAGGTGAAAATAACAAACAGTAATCAATCTCATAAATCCTATAAGGAATACATAATAGAGAGTTGGGCAAACACGGACCCCTGGACACACCAGAAGTGGGATCAAATGTGTAGGAGGAGTACGCATCCCCTGTCGACCGGTCACACCCACCGTGTACCCTATATCTTGACCAGTTAAATAGAATAGTCCAAGTCAAAATCAGTGTGCCAAGAACAGCCTAACAATTGGTATGAAGCACGCCAGACAGCATTTGACCCAAAGATAGGCTGTATTGGCAAACTAGATCATTATATCGATCAAATATATCAGTCATGTAAAAATATTTTTGTTGTTATGCTTTCTTTATGTTCATTAACATACGAGTTGTCGATGATAAGTTCGGGTTTCCATATCTTGTTTTGCTTCGTGTAGATGATGTACTCTATGTCCCCGTATGTAGCGGGTGTCCACGTCAAGCGAGAATCTTCCCAGGTCTGCAATTTATAAAGACTCACATTAATCTAAATCTGGAGTTTGGTGACTTCAAAATCCAAAAATGAAAGTGTAAGAATTTGAGTGACAAATATAATGTTATCCAAACATTCATCCTATCTCTGTAGTGAAAATAGAGTTGGGATCTTGTATAAAGTCTTTCCCATTGTACTGACGTTTAAACATGTCTTCATTAAAGAAGAGTGATACCGTTCTCTATTCACGAACATGTTCATCCGAATATTTTCCTCTGTAGACCGATACAAAGTTTGCTGTTTTATGTTCAATGTCCTATAGAGTGAGATAAATGACCAGGTGATTAATCATCTGATCTAGATCTTAATTTACATAATTATATATACATTTCTATAATTTCTGCTTTTGATATCTTAACAATTGAATTGTTTTGATATCAATTTGCCAATGAACGCTCTGCAATAGTAACAAATGTATGTATGAAGAGTGAAAATAACGAAAAGTGAAGATAATGAAAAGTGAAAATAACAAAAAGTGAAGATAATGAAAAGTGAAGATAACGAAAAGCGAGGATAATGAAAAGTGAAGATAACGAAAAGTGACCAATCTCATAACTCCTATAAGCAATACAAAATAGAGAGTTTGGAAGACACGGACCTCTGGATATACCAGAGGTGAGACCAGGTGCCTAGGAGGAGTAAGAATCCCCTCTTGATAAATCTTTATAAGTATAGTATGTCCATTTTAACGTAGAATATAAACATTTAGAATGTTTTTGCTTTTAAATATCTTAATCAAATTGTTATGATAACCTTTTCCCCATGAACGCGTTACAGAAGTAAACACTGCGGCTTTAAATCCTGATATATATATAGTTCGTCTACTGTAACGGCCGGGGAGTGTGACATAAATGAAAGTAGAATGCAAATAAATTTTATTTTTGAAAATACTTGAGGGTATGATCTGCAACGTTTCACATCGGTATACTTTTTAAAAATGAAATTTATTTCTTAATTAATTGAATCAACTAATTTGATAATATTAATATTTTTTTAAGGAATCCCCTCCCTTTGTCCGTTGATCGAAATTGTTATATACACTACCGATATATCACAAGATAATTCATTCTGAGCAATGGTCAATGTTCTCATTCAGTAGGCGGTTCATTGCAAATTGTAGCTAACACTTCATTGTAATTGCCTGGCTGAAGATTTCGGATTGATTAGATTTGAATCTTCGATTCTGGTAGCTTTTCACGAGGAGATAAGCAAAAATTAAACAGTTCGAGCTCTCACAGATAGACACATATCTTAATCTCTGACAACATTTCCCTGAAGTCCGACAAAACACGATTTGCACCAATTCATTCTGCCAGTTTGTTGTGATTTTTATTAAAGCGGACAGATCCTTGATTAATGAGATAGTCTGCAGCATGCCAAACCCACTTTCCGGTATTCCATCTGATGTAGCGCAGCGGAAAGTGTGTCAAGCATGCCCCAGACTATTAACAAGTTAACAAGGACTTAGAGTTTTAGTATGATATCTCGGTACTTACGACTGTCATCCATCCGGAAGTGGACATAACTTGAGTCTTTATGTCCTTGGAAATAAAATACAAATATAGAGTACGGAACAGATATAAACAACAACATATGTAAACAACAACAACATATATAAACAATAACAACATATATAAACAACAATAACATATATAAACAACAATAACATATATAAACAACAACAATATGTATAAACAGCAAGAACATATATAAACAACGACAACATATATAAACAACAATAACATATAAAATTTAGAAATTCATTTCAAAATTAAGGATTATCTCCCTCATGCATAGCTCTTATCCTTGGACGAATTTGGCTCCACTTTTTTGGCACGCTGTTTTTGGCTATATTTAGATCTAAAACTTCATAGTTATTTCGGATTTCAAACATTTCAGTTGAGCATCACTGAAGAGACATTATTTGTCGCAATGCGCATCTGGTGCATCAAAATTGGTACCGTATAAGTTTTACATTATGACCCCTGGGTCGAGGCCTCTGCTAGTGGACTGTTAGTCCCCGAGGGTCTCTACAGCCCAGTAGCTAAGTACTTCGTTACTAGCTTGAAAATAGGGATGTGTATTTAATTGCTGTTATAAAATTTAGAAATTCATTTCAAAATTAAGGATTATCTCCCTCATGCATAGCTCTTATCCTTGGACGAATTTGGCTCCACTTGTTTGGCACGCTGTTTTTGGCTATATTTAGATTTAAAACTTCATAGTTATTTCAGATTTGAAAGATTTCGGTTGAGCATCACTGAAGAGACATTATTTGTCGAAATGCGCATCTGGTGCATCAAAATTGGTACCTATAAGTTTTACATAAACAACAACAATAACATATATAAACAACAACAACAACAATATGTATAAACAGCAAGAACATACATAAACAACAAATATAAACAACAACAACATATGTAAACAACAACATATGTAAACAACAACAACATATATAAACAAAAACAACATATATAAACAACAATAACATATATAAACAACGACAACATATATAAACAACAATAACATACATAAACAACAACAATAGCAACATATATAAACAACAACAATATGTATAAACAGCAAGAACATATATAAACAACAATAACAACAAATGTAAGCAACAACATATATAAACAACAACAACATATATAAACAACAACAACATATATAAACAATAACATATATACAAAACATATATAAGCAACAACATATATACACAACAACAACATATATAGACAACAACATATGTAAATAACAATAACAACATATATAAACAGTACCAACATATATGTATAGTCTATAGATAAATTTCCCGTGGGGATCCGGGTTAGAATAGGTCCTCAGTACCCTTTGCTTGTAGAAGGCGACTAAATGGGGCGGTCCTTCGGGTGAGACTCCAAAAACTGAGGTCCGTGTCACAGCAGGTGTGACACGATAAAGAATCCTCCCTGCTCAAAGGCCAAAAGCGAGTGGCATACGCCTAAATTTTGCAGCCCTTCACCGGCAGTGATGATGTCTCCATATGAGTTAAATATTCTCGAGAGGGACGTTAAACAACATTCAATCAATCAATTAATCTATAGATAAATACAGTGTACTCCGGATATATTGAAATTCAGGAGAATGACCCGAGTTGTTCATTATGTACAAAGTTCAATATAACCGAAATTGACCCATATAAATAATGTTAATGCATGGGGGGATTATTTTTTCTTTAGTGAAAGGTGAAGATAACGGTGTGACCGGTCGACAGGGGATGCTTACTCCTCCTAGTCATATGATCCCACCTCTGGTGTGTCCAGGGATCCGTGTTTGCCCAACTCTCTATTTTGTATTGCTTAAGGAGTTATGAGATTGGTCACTGTTCGTTATCTTCACCTTTCATAATTCATTACACACATACATGTAATGTAAAGAGTAAACTTACCAGAGCATTGAGGGAAAAGAGAACGAATTCGAATATTAAATCGAAGTGGGTAACATTTTGAAATACTCAAGGATATTGACATATATTTCATTCATATTTTATATTCCTTAATTAGTATTACCTTTCAGAGTGCATAGGATACCTATACTGCATAATACATTCCTCATCTCGGGCTTGGTGCGTATCTAGATCCCGATGCTGTAAGTCTAAATATACATGATTGTAAAGTAAGAGTCTTACTGTAACTAGCTATGAAGGATTAGAAAAAAGGAAGTATTGATGATCCCAAACCAAGAAGGGAGTCACGTGATTTTCAGAAAGTTATATCTTGATTAAAAGTATCACCCAACACAAACTAACTCAAGTGAAATGAGCTCAGTCGCATTGTTTATTTAATCAAACACAAGGTGATCATGCACTTAAATTAAAATATTTAGATCTGATATATTTGTCAGGATAAGGTCGTTTTTACCACTCAAACAGAACAAGTGTAGTGAATTTAAATATCCTGGTCAAAGGACAAACATGTGGATGCGTGAATGAAATGGTAGACTTCTGTTCTTATATTAGGACTGCACGCTGAATAAACTTTAGTTTGTGTTAGATGTGCATGTATAATGCTGAAAGAAAAGTTTTATTGAGGAAAGGTGAAGATAACGAACAGTGATCATAATGAATGGTAAAAAATTGAGATTTATGACGTTTCCCATGGAAATGTGCTTTTCGTCGTAATGGTTTTTCACCCATATGGAGATGTCACCATGTAAGACAAAGGGCTGCAAAATTTAGGCCTATGCCCGGCGCTTATAGCCTTTGAGCATGGAGGAATTTTTATCGTTCTACACCTGCTGCGACATGGGACCTTTGATTTTGTGATCTCATTCGAATGACCACCCCATTTATTCGCCTCTTACGACAAACAAGGGGTAATGAGGAGCTATTCTAACCCGGATCCCCATGAGACTTATGATTTTGCACTCTAGATAGCACACAGTGGTATCTACTGTTGACTTTAAGCACTTTTTTAACCTATCGTATGATTCGTTGAATCAGGCCTTAGTTCAAGGAAATGATATCAAGATAGATGTTTATCTGATTGAATAGGAAAAAGGAAGCCTCAACGGATGTTTTAACGCTTCCTAAATGTGAATAATGTTGGCAAAACAAGAGGAACTTAGGCAAGAGAGGTGAAATGTTTTAAATTTAGATATTGTTTTCAAGTTGGTGATTCATCCTAATTTCTGAGAAAGTTTATGCAAGAGATAAAGAAAAGTGATGTAAATGATACTAGCAATTTCACATTGTCTTTTTTAAAAATGATTTTTAAGACAAAAGTTATCATCAATCGATTCACAATGTAAGCAGAATATGGCACCTGATCCAATATCTGGTGTGTCCAAGTGTCCGTATTTGCCCATCTATATATTTTGTATTGCTTGTAGGAGTTATGAGATTGATCACTGTTCGTTATCTTCACCTTTCATGAATACAAAATAAAAATAAAAACAACGAGCAGTATTTAGGAAAAGACTATTAACAACTGTTTTATCTGCATGCAAATGTCTTGAAATGTCTTTGGTGAGAAGAAATAAGGATAGTATTATCTTTTCATAGACTTTTCAAAAGCATTTCGTGCTAATTGGTCAACATAGCTCACTGCTATTTACCTTACTAAAAAGAGCATTTGTTTAAGAGGTTGTAATAATTCATAAATCCCTGTATTTACAGCAAAGTGCACGTGTCAGAAATAATAACACAATTTCCATGATTGCAATACAGTTACAAGGCAATGTTGTATGTTAAGTCCATTTTTATTTTTAATTTGTATCGTTGCGTTTACAAATATTAGACGATGTGAAGTATAGGGGTGTATATATTGATGAAATATTCCAAATATCATTCATCTATATTTTTCGGATGGCATTGTTAATTATTCTAACACTGTTTTCTTACAGACTCAAATTAGTCATTGAATAAATTTTTGTTGAGAATTATGAAATCCCACATTATACCTATTAAAACAAAAGTACGTACCATATATCCTTCTGTGTTTAGGAAACCAGAAGTGATAAAAGAATTAGATAGGTTACATGAGAAAACTGTTTGGTTCCAGTTGGCAAAGCTTGTAACAACATTGTCTTTGTTTGTAAGGCTCATTATCACAACTGTATTTTAAACGAACTTGGCATTATTTCCAGTTTTAGTAATCCAACTGCCATTTCAAAAGAAGAAATTCTTCAAAACCATGGTTCAGTTTTACACACATTTAATATCCCAATCAATAGGTCGGATGAATGAAAGGTTAATATGACCAAGAGTGATCAATCTCATAAATTCCATAAGCAATACCAAATAGATAGTTGGGCAAACACGGAATCTTGGACACACCAGAAGTGCGATCAGGAGTAAACATCCCCTGTCGACCGGTCACACCCGCCGTGAGCCCTATATCTTGATCAAGTAAACGGAGTTATCCGCTGTCAAAATCAGTGTGCCACGAACGATATAACAATCGGTATAAAACACGTCAGACAGCATTTGACCCAATCACAGGCTGTATTGGCAAACTAGATCATTATAACGATCATAGAATATTCGAAATGCTGACTTTAAACGAGACTGTTCAAACCCCTGTACCATCAACGTTTTGACAGCATAGACAGTTGCTTCTTCAACAAAATGGAAAACGGAAATATTCATATCTTGTGATCAGTCATCCAAACAATTTCTTTGTTAAATACTGCTCTGAATCCACGCACAAGTATTCTGAAGTTGGTCTTTGGTGATCAATCCGTTGGAATTCCCATGGATACGAATTGTGCTCCTTTGTTAGCTGACCTGTTTTTATATTCATATGAAGCAGAATGTATTCAGAAACGTCTACGAGAGAAGAAAAATCTCTTACTGTGTCCTTCAATTCGGCATTTAGATATATCGACGACGTTTTATGTATTAACAATAATAACATTCATTCATATGTCGATTCGATATATCCCTGCGAGCTCGAAATAAAAGACACCACAGAGTCGTCCACTTCTGCCTCATACTTGGATATTTTATTGAAAGTAGATATTAAAGGCAGACTAACAAATCTACGTTATGACAAAGGGGATGATTTCAGCTTCTCCATCGTCAACTTCCCACATCTATTTAGCAACATTCCATTATCACCTGCATATGGTGTTTATATCTCTCAACTGATTTGATACGCAAGAGCTTATTCTGCGTATGGTCAGTTTTTAAATCGAGGCAGGCTACTGACAAACAAGATAATGAAGCAGGGGTTTGAACAGTCTCGTTCAAAGTCAGCATTTCGCGAATTCTAATGTCGTTATAATGATCTAGTTTGCCAATACAACGTACAATTTGGTCAAAAGCTGTCTGACATGTTTCATATCGATTGTTAGGCCGTACTTGGTCTACTGATTTTGACAACGAATAACTCCGTTTACTTGATCAAGATATAGGGCTCACGGAAGGTGTGACCGGTCGACAGGGGATGCTTACTCGTCCTAGTCACCTGATCGCTCTTCTGGTGTGTCTAGCGGTCCGTGTTTGTCCAACTCTCTAATTTGTATTGCTTATAGGAGTTATGAGATTTATCACTGTTTGTTATCTTCAGCTTTCATGTTATATTAAAACTGTTCTACAATTTGAAATTATGCTCTTCTATAAGACACAGGGCAGGTATTTCTGTGATTTTGCAATAAAATAGAGATAACTAGCATTATAAAATTTCTTTTAATTATCTTACATAATATATGCACAAACAATAAATTGAAAACGGACTGTATTTGATTAAATACACTCATAGTACTATATAATCTCAAAAATACTCTTGAACTAAAATGTTTAAATACAGCAACCTTCCTTCCCACAAACTGTCAGAGACTTTGGATGTGGTATTTCTATTTTAGATTGGAGGGACATCACATACAGCCATGGTTATAAATAAAGACATGGTTACTATGAAAGTAATAACATTAAACAAATAAAAGAAAAAACAGTCCAGGAAAACTGCCACTTCTTTGCATTCAAACGGAAAATCTCCCACCTCCCCCTGTCCATCTGGAGACTGGGGTCGCTGGTTCATTATGGGTTTCAGGGATTTTCTTCCGTCATTGATGTCTTGCAGTTCTAAATCATCATCCATGGAAACCACTTGGTCGTTGCCGCTTGCGTTTTTCACCTTCTTGCTCTTGCAGTTTAGTTTGAGAAGCATGGTAAATGTTAAGCACTGCAGCCATTTCGGTGTCTCGGACTGGTCTTCGCGGAGATACAGGCGAAGATTGAAGACGGTAATTACTATACCCAGGGCTGCCATCAGCAGTATAATGGATATGTATACACCTATTCAAAGATAATAAAAATGTTTATTCAGTATTCACATTATCAAAATAAAATATATGATCTGAGTTTCGCTATCAGTTTCCAATATCTTGAAACACGCTATCAGTTTCCAATATCTTGAAACATATAGCACATAAAGAAAACTCTGGCATAAAGATATTTGACTTCCTCTCCCAAATCCTAAAAAAAAACTAAACAGAATTGACGTCACCATGACGTTTAAGGAGTGGTAGGACAGGGTACGACTTAAGTAACCCAAACTGTCTCCAACAATACACTGGGATTGCAATTGCGAAGAAAACGATTTAATAAGTTTTCTGGCTTATTGAGCTGAATAATTACTCCACGGGCAATTTCCTGTCTAAAGTCTTCGTTTTTTAGGATATCAATACGAGAGGTGACGTGATTCATAAAAGGGCGATAATTCAAAATAATACAAATGTAAAGAGAGTAAAGACGCTGATAACTGACATCACAATGTTTAATTCCATTATAGTAAGAAGAGACGTTATAAATAAACAGTCTAACGTTTGGATGGCACTCAGAAAGGATTCCGAATTTTCTTTGTGAAATGTAACATACCAACGATAAAAAAGTATTGTATCCAGTTCATATATTTCATATTTTGTTGATAACTGGTATTCATAGTATACTTCACAAAAAATTTATTGACAGTATTTACATTGTAAGTCTATGCTCTTTGCAATAAAGGTCAAGGTTATGCTGTATTTTTTCTGAATTCACGTCATATCATACACATAATTCACATATTATTTCTTATCTAATAGAAACAAGATCATATTTATCTTAAGCGACTTGATGAACACTCACGTGGCAACTTTTGAGTCACACAATTGCTGACTCAAAAGTCAAGTATCACACACTTAAATTTTCATTTCCAAGCATTACTGATGTTGAGATAATTTGACCCGAAACTTTTTAACCATGGTATAAATTCAGATGTCACTTACTGATTGATCAAAAGGAGGTAAATCTTTGTTTACATAGAAAGTTGTCGTCTGCAGAAAAAAAGCAATTGGTGCCAGGGGAAATGTTTTGACAGATGAACAAAGTTGATCCTAAAACTTAAAAGTGAAGATAACAGTGGTGGAAAAATAAAAATAAAATATTAGGAATTAATAGATTTACAGTGCAATTTTTTGAAAAGGAAAATAAAAAGCCAGGAAAATTTAAGTTTACCCAAAGGAAGTACAAGAAAGTCAAAATGTGGCAGAAAAAGGCAGACCAGTTAAAGGTCAGATAGAAGACTTTTGAATATCGTGAAAGTCAACTGCAGAGGAACATTATCAGATATTTCTAAATTATATAATGACAATACAACACAGACTCTATCCAAGCGCACAGTTCATTGGATATTACATGAAAATGCGTATCACAGGAGAGCTGTGAAGAAGACAACCTCCATTTCTAAACAGAATATACCTAAGAACCAAATCTTTTGCCGATCTCATTTACACTGGACTGTTATTCTTGATTGGTCCTGAGTGATATTCTCTGATGTTCTAAGACAAAATAGGAAAGTTTATGTCTGGAAAAAAACGAGGAAAAATAGAGACCACGTTGTCTTGGCATTTACAGTGAAAAACAGACTCCAAAGCTAAGTGTTATGTTTTGAGGCTGTTTCACTTGTGGTACTGTTCGTACACTGACGCCTATAGAAGGGAATATTAACTCCAGGAAGTACATTGAAATTCTTGATGCAAATCTTTGACCGGTTATTGTCAATTATCAACAGGACATACCATACATTTTCCAGGAAGATAATACGCCAGTGCATACATCTGAAGAGACTTGCAGATGACTGATAATGGCACCAACACTAGGAATTGGCTCCAACAATCCCCAAGTATTAACATCATCGAGAATGTGTGGAGAACAGTAAAATACAACTTCAAAAATAGGATTTCTCAAATAAAAAATAGACAAGACTTGATTGAAAATGTCTACGAAATATGGACCTCTCTAACTCAACACATATAAAATCATTGTATCAGTCTCTACCCAAGCGATTTCGGGCTGTTCTTGCAGTCAACGGATGCATTAAAAAGTACTGAAAAATTATGGTAAGTGCCTTTATTGGATTTAAAGATATATTACCATGAATAATGCTTGTTATTTCAGCTCTACTTATCACTTCAGCCATTTTGTGACTTTAAATTTGACACGCGAGTGTAGTTCATTTTAACGTCAACCCTGCTGTGGCGTTGTGTACACGATTCTTTGATAATATGAAATAACATAATTACTTAACAAAAAAGGAAATACAAGTTGAGCTTTTTTTTTTTTTTTTTTTTTTTTTTTACATTAAAATGTTAACAATATGAATCTAAATCATCAGATACTTCTCCAAAGCAGATCTGTAGTTATTTTGTAACTAATTAATATAAATACTAAAATATCCCTGATATATCATAATAATGCATGCTCTTTCATGCGAATAAAAATATATCTATTTCTTTTCATTTATGGCACACCATGTAAACAGGTGGTATCAAAATCACCTTTAGTATTCATTAAACAAGTTGTCAAAGTCAATGGTAAATATGGCAAATATCATGGCATAATTGACACTATTATTGACCCCTTTAAACAAATACTACTAATAAAATGAACCAAAACAGATGTAAAAAAAAAATTATTAAAAAACAAAACAAAACATCACGTTCATTTATTATAAAAGGAGGGAAAAGAGTCTTTGATGTTGAGTAAAACTTTCATGCGTTAGCCCAAAATCAGAGATAATACAATACAGTTGTTGCAATCATAGAAACTTGACAGTGTATCCGAAACCTATAATTATCCCACAGAACTTCCATTAACTCTATATGGGATGTGAGACAAAGCATAACATTTAATCACACCTGTGTTTGTGTTCTAGTTTGATTTGTAAGGAGGACAAAAGAAAATCTGCCCGGTATTCCCTATGACTGCCCGGTATTCCCTATGACTGCCCGGTATTCCCTATTACTGCCCGGTATTCCCTATTACTGCCCGGTATTCCCTATGACTGCCCGGTATTACCTATTAATGCCCGGTATTCCCTATTACTGCCCGGTATTCCCTATTACTGCCCGGTATTACCTATTACTGCGGTGTGTTTTGACGTTGTAGGCATACTGTCTCCCACGAGGGTCAATAGCACTGCCATAGCAAGAAGAACGGTCAAGATGTAGGATATCTTCTCCCCGGAATCCGCTGGCAATAGGAACGCTAAGTTCGTCAACAGAGAGATAAGTATTACAGGGTAAACAATGTTTGTCAGGTAGTAACCTGGTCGCCGCTTAAAAACAATCTGAAATTCCAATTGGGGAAATGTTTCCCCATTTTCTTCCAAAAATCGTTCTTCCACCCGTGAGGAGTATAAGATCCACTCCCCGTTAATATTGTAATCCTCCGTGTTCACTGTATCCCTGGCTTTGATCAGGTTTAGAACTTCTGTCGTGAAGGCGAAAGTCGTGACTTCAATCTTACAGAGTTGGTAGTCGAAGGGATAGTAGGTGACGTCAATATCGCAATGTGTGACGTAGAGTCCTGGGGGGTCCCAACGCACCTCGCCTGTGTTTTTGACTTTGAAGAATATATCATCATGGCCTATCGGGTCCATCCCAGCAACACTACAAAATCAATGCATACAAAGGTGTATATACGGAACACGTATAACCTTTGCGATGGTAAATGAAATTACTTTAAACCAAACAAACAAGTAGTCGGTGTACGGGAAATGTTATATTTGAAATATGATATATATATCAGTCACAAAAGAGACTATTTCGTGTTGTTCGACTTTGTTTATGCTTATTAACGTACGAGTTGTCGATGATAAGTTCGGGTCCCCATATCTTGTTTTGCTTCGTGTAGATGTACTCTATGTCCCCGTATGTAGCAGCTGTCCACGTCAAGCGAGAATCTTCCCAGGTCTACAAGTTATAAGGACATATTATTCTAACTCTGGAGTGTGGTGTCTTGAAAATGCAGACATGAAGTGTATTCATTTGATGGACAATTATAATTGTATTTAAAATAATATTATCCAAATAATGTTATCCAAATTATGATATACTGTTATCCAAAAATTCATGCCATCTCAGTAGTGCAAGCGGACTTTGAACTTCCTAAAAGTCTGTTCTATTGTGCTAACTTTTTGATGTGTCTTAATTAGAGAAGATGTTATACTGTTCAGTATGCACGAGTAAGTTCATGTAAGTTTTCTCCAGTGTAAACCATGTCAATACAAAGCAATGTGCGTTTAAAGCTTGTTGAATATAGTATATCTATTTTAACGGCTGGGAATTCCAACAAAAATGAGAGGAAATGTAAATGCATGAGGGTATAGTGAACTGCGATGCTTCACGCCGGCATACTTCATGAATTTAGAAATTAAGCACCTTTAGAATATTAAAATGTTTCAAAATCCTTTCCCTGGTCCCATCATGGAAATTGATATATACGTTACTGGTATACCCTTCTGAACAATGGTCAGTGCTAATGCGAAAGCAAGATTTAGCAGATTAAGGGTTTCTAATTCAGCACAAATTGTAGCTGACACTTCCTTCGCTGCAATGCCTTGCTAGAATATCAAAATATAAGATTTTGAATTGTTTGTATTTCAATGTTCGATTCTAGTAATTTTTTTCACAAAGAGACAAGATGATCAGTGAAAAATATGAGACGTAATTCAAATTTTCTCGTACTGTCAGATCTGTTATTTGATCTCACGTGACTTGGTCAACGGAAAATAAAATGTCCTAGCTCTTGGATGGACCTATACTTTAATCTCCGACATTTCCTAAAGTAGGAAAAATAGATTTTGCCCAGAATCCGCTCCACTAGTTTGCTGTGATTTTCAACAAGACGAACCGATATTTGGTTATTGTGCATTCCCTTAAGGCTTAGGTATGGCCTACTGTCCACTACAACGCCTCTTGTAGCGTAGCTGAAGCTGGGGGTCAGGAATGAACTGGAGAATTAACAAGTTAACACGGATTTAAAGTTTCAGAATGATATCCCGGTACTTACGACTGTCATCCATCCGGAGGTGGACATAACTTGAGTCTTTATGTCCTTGGAAATAAAACATAAATGTAGAGTTCGGAGCTCGTATAAACAACAACAGCGACATATATAAACAACAACAGCTACATATATCAACAACAACATATACAATGTATGTATAGTTTATAAACAAATACAGTTTACTCCAGATATATTGACGACGTGGGTTGTTCGTTATATACAAAGTTCAATATAACCAAAGTTAACCCATAAAAATAATGTTACTGGGATTTAGTTTTATCTAGTATAATTCAACATCTATGCGACTTCAATATAAGTGGAGTATACTGAACAGTGTGAAATAAGAGACTTATATAAACGATGAAAACTAAATCTTATTTTTTGCAAAAAATAAAATCACTTGATACTAAATACACTATATAAACTACGAAAACAGTTTTCGGCCACTACTCGGGATTTACTTCGGTATATATTTGTGATTAACCAAAAGAAAAATAGCTTCAATTCCCATTAAAATTCAACAGCAGAACTTAATTGAAATATATACACTTATTCTTTTTCTCGGCTATGTTGATTGCGATTTAATGGTTACAGATAAATTGAACGGATTATAACCGATAGATAGACCTTCCACCATGACGATGTGAGAGGTAAGACCTTGACAGAGTTGGCGTAGCTAGGTTTGAAATATTTGTAAGCTGAGGGCATTTTTCATAATATGTAATAAAAAATTAACGAATATATTTGTAAGCACGTGCATACAATGCTACAGTGTAGCTACGCCACTGGTAAGGGTTTAATTATCATATTATATTGCACTTTTCGCCGAAAATTTCAATTGATATAGCTGGTAAAAAGAAAACCAAGATGTCGGCGTGATATACCTTGTGAATATTTTGTTTATAGGAATACAATTTTTATGCCCCCTTTGAAAAAGAGAGGGCATATTGTTTTGCAACTGTCTGTCTGTCGGTCGGTCTGTAGACCACATGTTGTCCGCTCAATATCTTGAGAACCTTTCACTTGATGATAATGATATTTCATATGTGGGTTGGTTATGAGTAGAAGAGGACCCCTATTGGTTTTCAGGTCAAAAGGTCAAAGGTCAAGGGTCAATCTACTCTGGACATAGGAATATAATGTCCGCTCAATATCTTGAGAACCCTTTGCTTGAAAAACATCAAACTTAGCACACTGGTGCATCCTAAGGAGTAGATGACTCCTATTGATTTTGAGGTCATATGGTCAAAGGTCAAGGGTCAAACTGGAAATAGGAATATACTGACCATTGAATTTCTAGAGAACCCTTTGCTTGACAGACATCAAACTTGGTACACCAGTACATCTTCAGAAGATGATGATCCCTATTGATTTTGAAGTCACATGGTCAAAGGTTAAGGGTCAAACAGGAGATTAGAAGCTCAATATCTTGAGAACCCTTTGCTTGACAGACATCAAACTTGGTATACTGGTACATCTGTAAGAGAAGATGACCCCTATTGACTTTAAGGTCACATAGTCAAAGGTCAAGGGTCAAACTGGACTTAACAATATAATGTCCGCTCAATATCTTGAGAACCCTTTGCTTGACAGACATCAAACTTAGTACACTGGTATATCTTTAGGAGAAGATGACTCGATTTTGAGGTCACATGATCAAAGGTCAAGGGTCAAACTAGACATGGAAATATACTGTCCGCTCAATATCTTGAGATCCCTTTGCTTGACAGACATCAAACTTGGTACACTGGTACGTCTTCAGGAGAAGATGACCCCTATTGATTTTGAGGTCACATGGTCAAAGGTCAAGGGTCAAACTGGACATAGGAATATACTGTCCGTTCAATATCTTGAAAACCCTTTGCTTGACAGACATCAAACTTGGTACACTGGTACATTTTCAGGAGAAGATGATCCCTATTGATTTTGAGGTCACATGGTCAAAGGTCAAACTGAACATAGTAATATACTGTCCACTCAATATCTTGATAACCATTTTGCTTGACAGACATCAAACTTAGTACACTGGTACATCTTCAGGAGAAGATGATCCATATTGATTTTGAGATCAAAAGTCAATTGTTGAACTGGACATAGTAATATATATTGTCTCCTATATTTTAAGAATTATTTGCTTGATTGACACCAAACTTGGTACACTGGTACATCATAAGGAGTAGATGACCCCTATTGATATTTAGGTCACATGGTCAATTCACTTTTGACATAGGAAGATATTGTCTGCTCAATATTTTGAATTGATGATACTACTATCAATTAAATGATGTGTGTGTATAACCCTTTTCAATTTTGCACCATAGGGGGCATATGTGTTTTACAAACATCTCTTGTTTAATTATAGATATTTAAAACGTCGAGTGCCTGTTCGAGATTGTGTATACGAAAGACCTAACTTTCACACGATCTTATTATCATGCGCTTATAATGAAAAATCACACATCATTACCCGATCTTGAAGAAGCGAGAAGTCATGTTTTATAGACATTGGGAGTTTTCTTCATCAAACCAAACACTAGAAAATATGTAGAGCGATCTCTAGCTGTTTCATTTTATCATTTAAGTATTAGTATAGTCTTAATGCGTGATATACTTTTGCTTTTTCACTGTTTTATTAATTTATGTAATCATTTATCTCCAATATCGAGTAACAAACAGATTGTCTCGAACATATGCCTTTACAAATGATATTGTTCATGTCGTAAGTCATTATCATGTACACGCTTATCTCTCTCTTCCTCTCTAAATTTCCTTGGGGATCCAGGTTAGAATAGGTCCTCAGTATTCCTTGCTTGTCGTATGAGGCGATTAAATGGGGCGGTCCTTCGGATAAGACCACAAAAAGTGAGGTCACGTGTCACTGCAGTTGTGACAAGATTCCTTCCTCCCCAATAGCAATAAGCGTCGCACATAGGCCTAAATTTTGCAGCCCTTCAATGGTAGGTGACGTTTTCATATGAGTGAAAGATTCTGGAGAGGGACCTTAAACAATAAATAATCAATCCTCTCTAAATTTCTATATGAAAGGTGAAGATAACTAGCAGTGATCAATCTCATAACTCCTATAAGGAATACAAAATAGAGAGTTGGACAAACACGGACCCCTGGACACACCAGAAGTGGGATCAGGTGCCTAGGAGGAGTAACCATCCCCTGTCGACTATATCTTGATGAAGTGAGTGGAGTTATCCGTAGTAAAAATCAGTGTGCCACGAACGGTCTAACAATCGGTATAAAACACGTCAAACAGATTTGATCCAAAGATAGGTTGTATTGGCAAACTAGAATCGTTATAACGACCATAGAATTTGCGAAATGATAACTTTATACAAGACTGATGGAACCCCTGCACCATCAACTTGTTTGTCAGTGGCCTGCCACAATGAAGTAAGATATATCAGAAAAGCAGGGTGGTATTGTTCTCCATTCACAGCAAATATATCTTATCCATCCAGCTGTCATTTCATGCATATGCATTGATTACATTTTGTATAGGAATGTTGTAATGTTAAAAAAGGTCATTGTAATAGAGTGTTATCAATGGATGTAATTAAGTGGTTGGAAGTAATTTGTAATAAAAAAAATCTTTGATGTTTTAAAAGTTATTGTTGGTTACCTATAGAGTCTATTAATTTACGATCACTTTTCAATTACAGTCATGATGTAGTTTATAAATATAGATTCATCATGTGTCTTTAGATATTTTAATTTCACACTCCAATGAAGTCTTATTAAAGAAATAGTCTAGCTGAAGTGCCGCCATTTTAAATGATAAAATTATATTATAGTCTTTATTATCACACAATTTCAATTTACAATTAGAAAACGTCGAAGACATGTAATTGACAATGAAGGATTCCTTTATTTATGATTGGTAGTAAAAGTTGTGCCCTGACGAACCGTGATCAGACGGTTGTCAGTTCCTTCTAGGAGCGCTCGATGCCATCTTAAAATATACATAGAACCCGCACCGAGTAAACTCCACTGTGGAAAAAGAGCTGGGCTAAAGTGGAACATCACCTAAAGTTGGCGACATCTCGAAACTTGTGAAATTGTTTTTTCGAAAGAATGTAAAATTTTAATCGATACAAAAATATTCAAGTGAAATGTGAAAGAGGAAAGTCAAAGGCGATCAGCTGCTACTTAGGAATGGAGTTTTATTGTGTACTTTACAGAACATGTGTTGATAAAAATTTAGATTACATATTTTATACGTAATGTATGTATATACTGTTTGTCTATAAACCAATATGAAAAAGCGTTTCTACACTTTTCCAGAAATTCTCTTTCGGTATGAAAAATAGAATTGCATATGTACAGAAAATGATTTCTCTTTTTGTGGTGTTTATATTTAGCCTTTAATAAAGACATTGAAAATTACTGAAGATTTAGACAAACCCATAGCTTAGAAATAAGAGATTGAGAAATACTGTTTTCAGCATGTCGTTTATATATTCATGAAGAGCGGAAATGGTGGTATTATGAAGTTTGTCAATAATTTTTGTTATATCTATGCAAAAATCTAAGAACATTTTACAGATTATACAGAAGAATAAGTTATAGCTTTCTGTAAGACTGTTGGGATAGACTTGAGGGCTACACCTACTTATAAAATCCTCGATTTAATGTACGCACGGTTAAGGCTTTATAACCCTGCATTCGTGCATTGCATGTCAACATCAATATTAAGAATTTCCCACTCGCATATCAGTTTCTAAATATTTATTAGAATTTCATTAATCGAATTTTAAAAGATTTAATACGTAATAAGAATGTGATATCTATCTAATGTATATATCTATCTATCTATCTATTTATCTATCTATCTATAAGTCATTACACACATATCTAGATGTAGTGACCAAAAACAGTTTCTTTAGTGAACTCTTACCAAATCATTGAGGGAAAAGAGGACGAATTCGATGCTGACGTTTGTTACGTCAGAGGGTCTGACGTGATTATTGTAAGAGGCTCCCAACACAGCAGTATGTATGTTTGTAGCATGCGTGGTCGTAAAAGCACCAAGCAAACCTGGATAGTACATATGATGTCATACAACATATATGAAGAAATAATTATTGAAACAGTAATGTTGGAAGAGAAAATAGAAAAATATTAAAATATAGTGGGTAAACTTTTCAAATACTTTAACATGTTGATTTAAGAACTGAAACTTATAATTCTTTGTTTGATGCATGTATCACACGAAACATTGGACGGAAAACTTCATCAATGGGCGTAGCTATTAAATGATATAAATTTCATTCACTTTTTACACTGCTTAATTAGTATTACCTTTCAGAGCGCATAGGATACCTATAACGCACAAAGCACTCCTCATCCCGAGTTTGTTACGTGTCTAAATTCCGAAGCTGTAAGTCTAAATGTACCTGATTGTAAAGTAAGAGTCTTATTGTGACTAGCTATATTAAGGATTAGAAAACAAAGGAAGCATTGATGATCACCAAACCAAGGAAGGGGGGGGGGGGGCGCACGATTTTCACAAGGTTATAACTTGATTAAAAGAAAGAACTTGAACTGTCACCCACAGCCCAGGATCATTGTTCATTTAAATCGAATACAAGGTAGGTAATCATGCAAATTAATGCGGATATGTCTGTTAGGATTAGATCTTTTTCACGACTCAAATATAGCATTACAAATGCAGTGAATTTAAATATCCGGATCGAAAGTATTTTTAAAGGACACCTGACAACAAACAAACATTTGAATGCCTGAATGAAATGATACATGTATACATGAACTTCTATTCTTAGGACTGCACTCTGAATATACTAAGTTATTTGTTTTAGATGTACGTGTGTATTCTGAAAGGAGAGTGAAAAGGTGGTCATAACAGTAAAGAATACAGAATTAAGAGTCTTTAGGACAAACACGGATCCCTGGATATACTAGAGGCTGATCATGTGCCTAAGAGGAGTGAACATCCCCTTTTTACCTATCACAACTGCCGAGTTTGTTTTATTGGTATTGAAAAAAAATTGTGAGGTTTTCTATGCAAGTTTAATTTTTTTGGTCGTAATTGATTCGCACTCTAGATAGCACACAGTAGTAGGGACTGTTGTCTTTAAGCACTTTTTCCCGAACCCGTTGTATGATTCGTTGAAGTGGACCTTAGCTTAAGGAAATGGTATTTCAAACTACGAATGTTTTTCGGAAGAACTAATCTCACCTGTATATACGACTTCGGAACCTAAAATTTTCAGCTCTTCACCCGCAATGGTGACGTCTCCATATGAGTGAAAATTTTTCGACGATATATAAAACAAACAAACAATACAATACAATCCTATTTGATGCGCTAAGCTCTTTTCAATACACAAGACCTATTAACTACACCATGTCACTGTCAAATGGCTTGTACAATGGCATATAGGGGTGGTCCTTTTGATGAGACCGCGAAGACTGAGGTCCCATGTCATAGCGGTGTATTAAAGATCCCTCCCTGCTCAAAGGCCGTACGCGCTGATTTTGCTTTTGATGGTGAGTACTACGAATTAATGAAATATTCGCGAGAAGGGCATTAAACAATATACAATCAACCAACCGTTTTAATGTAGTATTCAAAAGTATTAATATCAAAAATTTATAGAAAGTACAAACTGCCTGTTCGGAACGACTTGTGAAAGTTATCAGCGGGAAAGTCACATATCAGAGTTTTGATATAACAAACAAGCAAGTCGAATGCAAAGAACGCCTTTAATCCTGAATTCGTGTAGAGAAGTTCAAACTTTACGTAAGTTTTTATACCCTAGCAGTCTTCGTCTCAGAGGGTGGTTCCTCTTTCTTCCTATAACAATGACGTCAGGGTTTGTCGCTGTAACGGTAGAGAGAACAAACGGTTATAAATGTATTGTAAATGTGTCAATACTAACACCAATGATAATGTATTTGTATGGTACCATTACTCAGAATTTTAAATATAAATGAAACATAAAAGAAATGTGCCACCATTTAGTTGACAAATATAAATGCTCCTTATCATCAGCATATCTCAACAATTTATACGAATATCTGTATACTTATTTGTGATAAACAAAAAGGATTGCATATTGCTTTTTATTTTATAACTATCTGATTTGACAATAATGATTTATTTTCAATTTGTTTCTTGTTGCTGTCTTTGATGACACTGTATTAAAAAATCAATCTGATTACAATGCTTTATGTATTTAAGATAGTATTGATCAAAACAATGTTCTTATCAATCTACATACTCAGAATCTTTTGAGTGGTACTCGATTGAAATACTGGAGGCTCAGTCATTCTCAAAGTTGTTGCTGGAGCTGAAATGTCCAATGCGTAAATTAATAGGGGAAAACTCGTCGTAAATAAAAACTTTATTATCTTTTCCTATTCTACTTCCAGTAACCATCCAATAAATGATAAACATAATTGTTCGAAAGTACTGTAATTTGAGTTATCTGTGGATACATAACGGTCCACTGTGTACCAAACAAAATCAAAAAAGAAATTCTTGAATTTCGTTGTATTGCCAAAAGTATGCATCACAAAACTTGAAAGTAAAGATTCTAGTATCAATAAAATGAAGAAATTATGTAAAATGCAGAAAAAAACAAAAATTCCACCAGATATGTTCAGATGATGTAAATGTCTAGTAGTTTGATAATACGGGTCCAATACTGTAAATTCCTAAATAAACGCGATGAATCAATTATCGCGTAATTTCGTGAGACGCATCATTCACGAATTAAAATTACTAGCTTTTATTCTTACATTGCTAAAATATATGTACATACTCTTGATCAACAGAGTACTCGCGAATTTATACATCTCTTGATCAACAGAGTACTCGCGAATTTATACATCTCTTGATCAACAGAGTACTCGCGAATTTATACATCTCTTGATCAACAGAGTACTCGCGAATTTATACATACTCCTGATCAACAGAGTACTCGCGAATTTATACATACTCCTGATCAACAGAGTACTCGCGAATTTATACATCTCTTGATCAACAGAGTACTCGCGAATTTATACATCTCTTGATCAACAGAGTACTCGCGAATTTATACATCTCTTGATCAACAGAGTACTCGCGAATTTATGTTCTCGCGGTTTGACGTACATAATGTATACGAGAGATTTCGCGATAATAAAGGACATATCTTGTGTTTTTAAAGTATACAAAATTATATGCACTTTGTCTTTCTTATGCTTATAGTAATTAATTAATTCTAATAGTACGTTCGGCGAAATATTGCGATAATTAACCACAATACGGACTTAAATCTAAGCTCCGATTTCAAACAGTCTAGTTAGGTAGTCACATGGTACAGTGGTGTCATATGCGACCTTCGTCAATCACCTTATTGTGATAGTAGTGTTAGGTATTTTTAAAAAATAAAATTGAATCTACAGTACTCGATCTCGGCACTCCGTTAAAAACAGGACGATTGACATAGATAGTAGATCATCGTCTTCATTAGAACTGAAAGGCAAGGTTGTTTCAAATATGACCTTTAAAATGGATGTCCCATCCCACCGTTAACACGATAAAACATCCTCACATAGGAGGAATCTAATGGTATTTAGACACAACAAACTAAAATGTTACATGCTCCCCCGCATTTGCTAAAGTTTTGAACACAAGGTACTTCCATTGTCTGATGGTTAATGTATTTTGCCTCCAAATGTATTACATGTCGATTATAAGTTAAAAGCGCATGGAATATAGTTTTGTATAATCTTAGCTGGTTGGAACAAACATGAAAATTCCGGAATATATTCTAAAAGGATGTACCAGAGAATCAGTGGTATTTAATGTTCAAAATCTTGTGCGATTACAGATTTTATCCCTAGCCTCTATTTAAAGATGAAATGTAATTACTTTCTGTGATGTTGAGTTGTAATGCCTCTTTTTAGCTAACATCTTTCCAGAGAAACTGAAACAAACTCACGTGTGCAAAAATTGCAGTATACGCGACAGTTGGCCTCAGCATACGTCTGATTTTGAAAACAGATGATTGGGCCGAAGTCTTGACAGTTTTCTGCCACATCAGCACATACAGGCGGGGATGTGGCGGCTGGACGAGAAGTGGTGGTGGTGGTGATGGTGGTGGCGGCGGCGGTGGTTTCTGTAGTGGTGGTAGCAATACCAGTAGTTGTGGTAGCTTTTGATATAACAAAGGTTCCCACAGTATTTCTAGTTTCATGTCCACATAAATTATTTGCATGTCTATTATAAGCGATAACATTATATGATTGAATAATACTGAGCTTTCTGATATACTGAGTTCCAACAAACTAGAACAGATAGAACGGTTTATTTGCCACAACATGTCTGGAGATTAAAATAAAATTTGATTTTTCCAACATCGGACCAAACATAAATTGGGAGTTTCTAAATTCATACGATTGGCTATCATTTTTGATCGTTCATTGAAAAGACACGTCTCTAATCACTTTGACAGGTCCGTCACGCTAGTTGTAAATAAAGATGGCTGCTCATGTATTATTTCGTAAACTCTTGTATTTGGTTTCGATGTTTTAAAATATTTAATCATGTAAATGAAATCAATTATTGGCATTATCTTCCATTTTCAGTTTTTTTTCCTCTCTTCGGTGCTGTTCTGTTTTGGGTTATTAACATGTTATGAAACACCTGGTTGTTGTTTTTAATTTTTAGATATAGGAACTTTTCTATTGTATACCAGTAGTTCAGTTTGATACAATGTTGATTTATCTATTCCGAGACAAGTTGTAGTTCCCGCGTGAGTTCGGCCAGATGGATCTGATTGCAGTTCTACAATAGTAAAACACCCCATAGTCTAAACGGAATGCTAGGGATGTACTAGGGTTCTGCAGGCTTTTTCTGTGAAGTATGAACGTATTCGGCCGAATTTCATTTCTGCATGTAACATGATCGATTTAGTTACATTATGTGGTGTTTTTACCCATTCAGTTATAACCTGATATAATGGACCCAACATCCCTTTTGTAAGTTAACATAGACTCTTTAAAGTGTTTATATAAAACGGCATCTTAGCATTCTAAGCCATTCTCAGTCACTCACTCATCGAGAAAATACCTAGAGAAAAGGTAATATGATAGTCGGTTTAAGAGCTCTGTAGAGCTCATGTTATTTGTTACTATTGTATACAGTGCCGACTTTAAATAAAATCGACTTACTTACTTTGGTAATACATTTTTTGTACGGAAGACAGACCGGAGCGTAATTGAGCGGTCCGAGTAAAGCTAGACTGTTTATTCTCTTGTCATGTCTTGACATTCCTGATGGTCGACTAAGACCGTAGTTCTGACTTTTTTAGGGGACAGGTGGTGTGGCAAAGAGTGTGGCCCGGATAGAACCGACCTGCCTCTGTTGCTTGCCTGTTAGTTAGGAAGCTAAGTTGTTGGTCTTCTATTTTGTACAACTCTTTGAATTAAACCCCAGATAGGGAAACACATTTAATAATATCTTCCTCATGCATAGCTCTTATCCTTGGACGAATTTGGCTCCACTTTTTTGGCACGCTGTTTTTGGCTATATTTAGCTCTAAACTTCAGAGTTATTTCGGATTTCAAACATTTCGGTTGAGCATCACTGAAGAGACATTATTTGTCAAAATGCGCATCTGGTGCATCAAAATTGGTACCGTATAAGTTTTACATATAAGTCTATTTAGCGACTGCCATTAATTTGTATTGTTGAACACATTAAGGTGGTATTGCTCGTTATGTTTGTATGATGACGGGATATGGTCGATACATAGTGCTTCTCCATCGTCAGTGTTTTATCAAAGTTGCACCCAAATCGTTTAACGAAAGCAGCTTCATTAATGGCGTCAATGCCGAAAGATATGAATGCTACTATCAGATGTCTCCTTGATGTAATATTTTGACGCAAACATAATGCGTTCTGTTTTGTCACTATTCAGTTGAACATATTCGTACTTGTCAAGCACACATGATTTTAATGGAGGGATACATCACAAATGTGATGTAAATCACTAACTCCAATAGTGATGATAACGGCGCGTGTAATTGGCTGGAAGTCCGTGTAGTTCTGTGGGAAATGGTATGTCACTCTTCTAACAAAGAGTACCGCAATCGGTACAATATACGCCCATTTATAACCTTTTCGTGCAATATGTGTATCCACGACGAGAGCATTTGACCTACTTTTAGCCCTAAAGTAGGTAACGGTGTACCAATCAAGTTGAAATGTGAACTAACTGATCATATGTATTTCTCCGAGGGGGAGGGGGTAGGGCGTTGTGACAAAATTTCAGGGTAACACCTGTATTCATAACCAAAAAAGTCTGGAAACATAAAGGTTTTCCTACTAAGTGATACTACGACCTTGATCTTTTACTTTGAGAAACAATAGGCATCCTCCCCTTGGCATAAGGTGTATGTGTACCATGTTTGGCGGTCCTAGCCCCAACGGTTTGGTCCGTATCCTGCCTGCAAGGTTTTCCTATTAAGTGATACTACGACCTTCATTCTGACCTTTAAGAACAAAAGGCGTCCTCCACTTGGCATGAGGAGTATGTGTACCTAGCCCCAATAATTCTGTCTGTATTCTGCCTACAAGATTTTCCTATCAACTGACACTACGGACTTGACCTTTGACATTGAAAAATAAGAGGCATCTTCCTATCATCATGGTGGTTAAATGTACCACGTTGTAAGATCCAAGCCCAAAACGTTCGGTCTGTATTCTGCCTACAAGTTTTTCCTATTAACTGATACAAAGACCTTGACCTTTGGCCTTGAAAAACAATATACATCTTCTTTTCATCATAATGATTAAATGCACCAGGTTGTAAGATCCCGGAGCTTACGGTTCATTTTGCAATTTGCCTACAAGGTCCGAACAGACATACAGACGAAACTATACCATAATACGTACGTCTTTGACGGACGTATAAAAATGCCCTTGTGGAGCATACATGTAGATCGTCCCACAAACGTTCGATTGGTTTAAGTCACACAAGAACGATGATAACGTTGGTTTGAAGGATTTCTTTTTTAATAAATCTCAAATCAAGTCAATCTTGACCAACTGTGATAAAAAATTGTGTTAAGCAAGACCATGACGCTACATGTACCTCACCCCATCTTGTCACGTTCAAAGACACGACTGTTTACATAACGGCCATGTACACAAAGGTTAACTCAGGCTCTGCCGTCAGCATTACTAACGTTAAATGCGGACTTGTCGGAGAACAAGACCCGTGCCAACTTTTGGCCTTGATTTAGCGTATACATGTATCTGGTATATTGCACTTTGTAACGTCGGTGGTGTGGTAACTCATTGCATGGTCTTCTACAGCAGATCCGGGATCTCATAAGTTTCAGTATTCCGGATACTGTTCTACGATGATAGGAACTACCATAATGTCTTATCATTTGCGTTATTTAATAGCAGCAGCCGTAAACATATATATTCCGCAAGTACGTTCGTACGTTTGTTGACATGACGTTTTCACAAACGGTTGACCAGCTTTTGGGCATGATTTATTGATCTTTTCTGACGATACCGTCGCAACAACTGTCTTATCGTACAGGGATGGACGTAAAAATGTCTTGTTATCTCCGGCTGAATAACACCAGTTTGCAGCATACCGATGACTTGATTTCGCACTTCATTGTTTTAATCACGGTTAATGCGACTCACATTGTGATAATAGTGAACGCGTGTACGACAGGTACCAGCACATCGTACGGTGAGTGAGGTTTGAAATCTTTTGAACACCTCTGTACTCCGCGTTTTACTACTGTCTAAAACCGTCCATAAATCGGACGTTATTCAAATAAATACCCGACTTGTTGTATCAGATGACGTAACATTCGGTATAACTGATTATTTTCGCGGGCTGATAAAATTGGCTTATTTTAGCGGTTAGTTACATATGTAGCTGTCCGCCAAAATTTCGGTCGTCAAATATGCACCCAATTGCGACTTCAGTGTTTGCAAGAGAGATACATCTTCTCTATGCGCCAGAATTTATTCCACTAAAATTATTAGCATACCTTTGAGTCAGCAAATCGCCAATTTTTATACCCGTGGAAAACACCGCTATATGGTATTGTTTGAGTTACTTCATCGATTATACTCAAGGTTTTTGATGGGTTTTTTTAAAACAAGCAATTCAACTCGACGATGTGTTTTCAGATTTAAGACAATGCATTATCATTATATTTATCTTCAAACATAAAATGATTAAGGAAAAAGAAAATCTTACGTTCACAAAATACACAGAACTTAGGACTCTGAACGGCAGCCCATGATGCATACTTGAAACACGTGTCAGGACCATAAGAACTGCATTCGTCTACTTTGTCTTCACACACCGTGTAGACCCCTTTTCAATCAAAACAGAGTTTAGTGCCTGGCGCAGATTAAAATATTACAATCAAGATTCTTCTCAATTCCTCTGTGAAATATTAACGTAAAAGTAAAGCGAGATTTTGATCTTCCTTCTCACTGCTTTATTGTTGAATGTTAATAACACATGCAATGCTAATCCGTTGAACGTTATGTTTGAATTTTGAAATAATGAAGTTTTTCTTACTGGTTGTCGGTGGTTGAGTGGGCGTGGTTTGTGTTGTTGTCGATGGAACATTAAACGTCGTTGTAGTTGAACTGGTTCCAATATCTACACCATTAAACAGAAAAAAGTTGTGTATTCAAATAAGAATTATATCAATGTAATTAATTTTTCAAGAAGAATGCATCTTGATTTTGATCAATATTCTAATAATTACATGGGATTTCTTTTATGTATTGTATATTGTTGTGTTGTATAAATGTCCTAATAATTGCTGTTTCATGTTGTATATTGTTGTGTTGGATAAATATCCTAATAATTGCTGTCTCACATTGTGCATTGTTTTATTGGATAAATATTCTAATAATTACTGTTACATATTGGGTATAGTTTTATTGTACTAGTATCAGTATTCTATAACAATTGCTAATACATATTGGGTATTGTTTCACTCCTAAGGAGGCATCTCCATTGACGGTGAAGGGCTGCAAATTTTAAGCATATGATCAGCGCTCACGGTCTTTGAGCAGGAAGGGATCTTTTTCGTGTCTCACCTGCTGTGACACGGGACCTTGGTTTTTGCAGTCTCATCCGAAGGATTTCCCCATTAAATCGCCTCTTACGACAAGCAAGGGATACTGAGGACCTATTCTAACCCGATTCTCCACGGGTAAATATTCTAATAATTACTGTTATGCATTAAGTATTGTTTTATTGTATAAATATTTTAAGAACTACTGATATATATTGTGTATTGTTCTATTGGAAATATATTACTCTTACATATAGTATTTATATCTGTTTTATTGTCTTCAGAGAAATTCATGATTGTGGCTCACGTGGGAAAACCTACCGTGACAAAACAGGCAAAATCGTGCACAGTTCTTAACCGACCATATCCGGTATGTATTGCATACGTCACCTCCATAACCAGCACAGTTTGAGATTTTGTCTTCACAAGGACCTTAAATGAAACTTTATGTAATTCATCATTTTTATACATCTGCTACAGTTATGAATAGATAAAGAGATGTACACAGTACTTTGCAATATTGAGTTTTCCATTATTTCAATTACAAAAAATACATTGTTATACGTCAGAACAAACCCTTAATTTACTACCAAAATGTAACAAGATGTACTGTGAGCAATGCTCACTAAGAATACCCCCCCCCCCGCTTACCCCAATCTTGTAAAGGGTGTTGTTAATAGGTATAAGTTGCCTCTTTCCTGAGTGTAAAAATATGGTATGCCTTTGTAGAAGAAAATGGAAGATATAGTCCGAACACAAATCCATGGCATAAACCTATAATTTTGACCTGAGATCAAAGGTCATAAAGAGGTCATGAATGTACATGACACATAGTCTCATGGTGATACACCCATGTTTTATGGTATGACTATGTCAAACCCTATATTCAATTTTGACCTTGAGGTCAAAGTTCAAGGTCATATAGAGGTCATGAAGGTACTCGACACATCGTCTCATGGTAATACACTCATGTGTCAAATATGGTATGCCTATGTCAAATAACAAGGAAGTCATGGCCCTGACACGGATCCATTGTAAAAACCTTTAATTTTGACCTTGAGTTCAAGGTCATATGGAGGTCATGAAGGTACATGACACATCGTCTCATGGTGATACACTCATGTATCAAATATGGTATGCTTATGTCAAAGAACAAAGAAGTTATGGCCCGGACACGAATCCATTGTAAAAAAAAAAAAAAAAACCTTTGATTTTGACCTTGAGGTCAAGTTCATATGGAGGTCATGAAGGTACATAACACATCGTCTCATGGTGATACACTCATGTGTCAAATATGGTATTCTTATGTCAAAGAACAAAGAAGTTATGGCCCGGACACGAATCCATTATAAAAAAACACCTTTAATTTTGACCTTGAGGTCAAGGTCATATAGAGGTCATGAAGGTACTCGACATATCGTCTCATGGTGATCCACCTGTGTGCCAAATATGGTATGCCTAAGTCAAAGAACAAAGAAGATATGGCCAGGACACGAATCTGCACAGACAGACGGACAGACGGACAAACAGAGTGATTCCTTTATACCCCCCAGAACTTCGTTCGGGGGGTATAATTAAAGAATTAATAAGATTTATTTACAATAAATAATTGATAGAAAATTGTAACAATTGCAAAATACTAACTTACGGTAGCTGAACAATAAATTCAAACAGAATACACACACAAAAGAATATTAATTCCAAAATTGTAGTTCTCAGTATAACAAAATTCAAAATGCATAAACAGTGTCTAACCGGAGCTCTTTTTATCATATGAGTTTCAGCGTATATATAATAGGAATGAATTTTCTAGTACAATCTCGAAAGACAATGATGCAAACATTGCTTCAACTTTCTACTAAAATAGAGTGAGGCTCGATAACAATCGAGGTCACAGGTGTCAATTTAATGCAAGGAAAACATGAGACTCTGAAACATTCTAGGTCACTTTAGTGCAAATAGCAATATACCCAACAACATTAACAGTGCTTCGACTTTAAAAACTTACAAGTACAATATGTCCTATCAGAGAAGGATAGTAGTATTGTATAAACCTTTATGCATCATCATATCGACTGCAAGTTCTACTCTTTGACAAAACGAACTAAAAATGCAACAACAAAAAACCAACCAAAAACAACTGTCATAATGATTATTACCTAATCTACTGATTGTACGCGGCTTTCAAATAAAACAAATTGTTGTCATATCTTAACCATCGTCGGAAACCCACGGTTGATTACGCTTCATTCCTCTCTCCATCACCCGTGGGTCCATTGATTCCTATTCGTTCGTTCTCATGTATAAATATTTAAAACTATCGTCCAATCAAAGTAATCGTTATAGTAATGGAATTCTTCTGTTTTTAAAGGTAGCATCAACTTAACTTTGCTATCACAAGAATTGTATACCGAAATTGGGCTGAAAGCGTCGTGTTGATTGGACAAATTCGCTCAGGGTATACGATGAGCGCCAAATCAAATAGCCTCATTAATTATTCATGAGAACGAGCGAGTAAGAATGAATGATACCACGGGTGATGGAGAGAGGAACGAAGCGTAATCGACCGTGGGTTTCCGACGATGTATCTTAACATGTGATTCCGAAGCAAGGGTGAATAGATAATGTGTGTAAATATGAAATATACCTAGCTAAAAGGATATAAATTTCAAATAATACTAAAATGTACAACGTACGTACCATCAGGAATGGGAGGTGGTGTTGGAACTGTAGGAGCAAAAAGGAAATTTATCAACCAAACATACACCATTATCCAGCTTGACTTCATTGCCAGATTTAGAACATATATGATATGCAAGGTGAAGATAACGAACAGTGATCAATCTCATAACTCCTATAAGCAATACAAAATAGATAGTTGGGCTAACACGGACCCCTGGGCACATATTTTATATTTTGTTGTTCTGATATAAAAAGTCCGTGAAAGGCGAATAAAAAGGTGAAGATAACGAGCAGTGATCAGTATCCTAACTCCGACAAGAAATACAACTTAAGAGTTGCGTAAGCATGGACACCTGGGTATACAAGGGCTGGGATCTGGTGCCTAGGAGGAGTAAGTATCCCCTGTCGGCCAGTCACATAAGCTGTGAGCCCTGTATCTTCATCAGGAAATCAGAGTAATCTGTACTCAAAATCAGTATATATAGAATGGCCTAACAATAGATATGAAACATGTTAGACAGCTTTTGACCTAATGTCAGGTTGTATTGGCAAACTAGATCATTATAACGACCATAGGATTTGCAAAATGTTTACTTAAACGAGACTGTAGAAACCCTTGTAAATCAACTTATTTCTCAGTAACCTGCATGGATTTAAAAACTAATCACACGCAAAACAAGCACTTGCGTTTCAAATCAGTTCGGAGACAAATATAAACCAGGTTCAGATTATACATTTAAAGTAATAGATTGTTATGCATGCAAGTAGTGTTATTTAAAGACCTTTTTTGAGATTAATACTGTCAAATAATTTTGAATCATCAATTTCTTTTAAAGAAGTTGAGAATTTTACATGCTGTCGATGCCAGCGTTGTCTGTTGCGTTGTGACCGTCGAGGACGGCGATGAGGAGGTTGATGGAGATGATACAGGTACAGATGCAGTCGTTGTAGGAGATGCTGACAATGTACTCGTCCCCATTGTTTGTGTTGTTCCAGAAGGTGAAGAAGCAATGGTGGATTTGGAGGTTAGTGGACTTGTTGGATTGGTACTGCTAGGTGCTGTTGATTTTGATGGAGAAATTGTGGACTGTGTAGTAGTTAGGGTTGAGGTTGTTGATGTTGGGCTGGTTGTGCTTGAGTAGCCTGATACCAAGAAAACATGTACCAAATATTTAAGATTTTGATAATGATATGCAACATTTTGCAACTCATTATCTTGAGGAAACTTGTAGATAAAACTTCACTGTTTCCCGCCTAGCATGCAAGGTCTATCTCTCATAGCTGGAACTTGATTCGCAGCAAAATCGGGCCGCCGGTCATGTGACCGGGCTGAAAATGAATCAAGTGTGGCGACACCCCCGGCTCCAAATCCAATATGGCTGCGCCCAGCATAACCGCTACAGTTTTATACACATTTTCAGAAGAAGAGCTTGACGATGATAACGACGAAGTATTCATTGCCGCAACAATGCCGTATGTGTCAGTTATGTTAATTAGACATCTATTGATAGCATGCCATATAGTATTTTGACACAATAATCGGACAACCATACATAAACTACTGTCTGTCCTAGCTTCTCTTGCAACTGCAAGTGGCTTTTCTAGAACTATTTATTTAACCCTAATAAAAATAGAAATTGGCAACTGACTTGTAAGATTGGATGAGTCGTAACTAAACAACTCACATTCTTTTGTTATTTCATAAATGTAGGATCTTCGAGGTGTATGCATTGACAAAAGTGATGAAATGAATAATAAAAATATGTGTTGTTACAAGATCTTGTAAAAATATATGCATAATGCACTTATGTAGAAGCTGCTGTTCGTTAATGAAACTGACAAAACTTGCATATCTACAAACGACGCCATCTTGGTCCCGCTCACGCCTGTCAAAAAATTCGGCGCCAGCGGGCCGGCCCGGTTGATGAGCACGCATAATCGGCTTCCAATCAAGTGTTCAGCCGGTCAAAAACCGGCGGCCCGGTAATACCGGCGAGGTCGAATCAAGTTCCAGCATTATTGGTACACATTTTACAGTATGTGTCGTATCTACCTTAACATGATATTCACCTTCACAGTACGCTCTCTGTACAAGGCTATGAATTGTTGACAAGTCTGCAAAACTGTTCACCATAAACACATGGTTATTATCACTGGCTATGCCCTGTAGTTCACTCCTTTCAATCTGGTTACCGATTCCAATAGTGTATATCTTGACTCCTGCAGCTTTTAATCTCTGGGCCCCTAGGACGGTAGCCGTGTGATTTTGAGAGTGACCGTCAGTAAGGACAAATATAATGTTAGTTGCAAACGGTCTGTCTCCCCCTTTGTTTGTGAAAATATACTGCTCCGCTAGTTGGAAAACAAGATGTGTGTGCGTTTGTCCAAATTCATAGGTAATCTACGTGAAAAATGTTATTTTTGTAACTCAATAGAAATACATATGCTAGTAAACAAAGATTGAATGAATGAAAGGAGAGTGTATAGATCATTACCATTTGTATCACTAACGCCGCTACTTACCTTGTGTATAACGCTGTTCTTATTCTTTATATAACACACAATCACTTGTATTATCCTTTGTTTAACACATCACGTTCATCCTTTACATAATATTACGTTACCTCTTTTGCATAATACACGCTTATTTGCAAATGTACTTTTGCAACATATCGCTGTACTTTTCTTTGCATTTTACAACTTTACTTGTTCTTTGTATAATGCACGGCTACTTGCCATTTGCATAGTAGACAGCAACTTACCATTTGTATAATACATCGTCACTTACTAATTGCACAATAATACGTTATTTACCCTTATATCACGTTACTTACCATGTGTATCATATAGCGTTGCTTACCCTTCGTATAATACACGGTTACTTAACCTTTGTATAATAGACAGTTACTTACCCTTTGTATAATACACGGTTACTTACCCTTCGTATAATACACGGTTACTTACCCTTCGCATAATACACGGTTACTTACCCTTTGTATAATACACTGTTACTTACCCTTTGTATAATACACGGTTACTTACCCTTCGTCTAATACACGGTTACTTAACCTTTGTATAATAGACAGTTACTTACCCTTTGTATAATACACGGTTACTTACCCTTCGTATAATACACTGTTACTTACCCTTCGTATAATACACGGTTACTTACCATTCGCATAATATACGGTTACTTACCCTTTGTATAATACACTGTTACTTGCCATTTTTATAAGACACAGCTACTCACCTTTTGTATAATACAAGGTTACTTACCCTTTATGATATACCGTTACTTGCCCTTTGTATAGCACCACGTTGCTTACCCTTTCATAATTCCGCGTCACTTACAGGTACTTTACACATAATGTATGATACAGCGTTACTTACCCTTTGAATTGCGTTGATGAGACTTGTCTTATCTAAATATGTATCCAAATCAAAGTATCCACGCGCATTATCCGAAAATGTTCCGACAGAGACTTGCACGTCATTACGTCCAATGTCAAGGTCATTCACAAAGTTTACTACGAAGTTCTTCTCTTTCCCAAAGTTGTTGATACCGATGCTTGTCGATGCGTCCAGAGCAAATAAGATGTCTGCCGGTGCTTTTGCACATGGGGAAAAACTCACTGAAATATTCAAGTGCGGCTTCATATTTTGATGCAAGAGTGATACTGATAATTTCACTTTTAAATAGTTTTATCGATCTGGAGTCAGTTGCACGAAGGTTGATTAACTTTAGCTGACAGTTAATTTGCCACCAATTCTTAGATTTGTATAGTCACGACTAGACGTTAACTTTCAGTTAAACTTACTAGTAATTAACTTTAGTTAACTGTCAGTTAAACTTACTAGTAATTAACTTTAGTTAACTGTCAGTTAAACTTACTAGTAATTAACTTTAGTGCAACTGGGTCTTGTGGCTCATCTTACCAGAATTGGCTGCAGAAGAAGAACCACTGATGACAAATGCAATGAAGCATTGGAACAGAATCATCGTCGTTGCAAATTCCATGTTATAGGTGTTGTGTATACTTATCAGACTAGGTCAGACTCTTACATCATTGTGTCCCATTTATTGTCGTGCTTTCCAAGCTTAACAGGTCGATTTATGCTATCTTTGGACCAGATAATGAAATGGATATAATTTGATTTGATTTGCATTTGATTGTAAAATACACTTTGAATACGTACTATAATCAATGTAAAAATAGAAATAATAGAACAATATATATTCATAATCTGAAATCATTCCGTATTTCACCTTTAATTTATCATGAGAATATTTTCAAAAGACATGAAAATCCATTGTAATGCTGTTAGATGTTTTATGTAGAATATGAATCATTGCCTATAAAGAAAATAAATTCACAACTTACCACATAATCCTACTTATATGAGATAAGATTGTCCTATAAATAATAGCTATAGCGTATTTTTGGAAACCTATTTCTTATTCAATATTCTGATATAAGAGACAGGTACATTTGTACAGTATATTCAGCTGCCAGTAGTATTGACCGTGGGTGCGAATCCCGATCGCGACATACTTTGGTTATTAAAAGGGGTAATCACTGTTCTTTCGCCAAGCAATTTGCATGAAAAGCGAAAAAAAAACCACAGGTCTTTCAGATGAAACCTTTATAAACGAGTCCCCGTGTTACTATCGGCATTGACCCGATAAAGACCTTTCACTGGTACGTGTAAATTGTCCAGAGATTACAGAATGGGTCAGATTTGTGTGTTTCACTTATAAGCAGTAAAGTCGCAATTCACGAAGGACTGTAAACAAGAATGAATAAATGACCCATCAATCAAGAGAAAAAGAACTATATCAGAGACTACAGACGCTGCAGGAAAATTTCCAAACTTTATACGAGATCAAAACGCGAGATTTTCTAGTTTAGATTTAACATATACATTGTTTATATTGTTATGGTTATGTATTGCTATGTTTAATATTCAAAACAGTATTGTAACCCTTGTTATAAAAGATTCATTTATGTCAGATTCACGAACACATTCTTCCGATAAAAATTACATTACGGTAGGTTGTTGTACCTTCTGTCGAGAATATTTCACTCATATAGAGACGTCACGAACTGTAGGTGAAGTACCGCAAATCATAACTCTGCTTAACGCCCGAGACCGTAGCAGTGAGAGTTATTTAACGTGTCAACGCCTGCCGCGATACGGAACCCGTGATTATCGCTTCTAAATGTCGAGCGTTTGGCGAAGGAGCAATACTGACTGCCCATATTTACATCTTAGGTTTTGTGCAGCCATGACAGTAGCGCTACTCGAACTCACGACCTCCCGGTTACGAAGCGAACGCTTCGGAGAACTCGTAAGATTTCACACAGGATATAAATAGCCCTCAGAAACAGACTTTCGCTTCGCTTGCACATGCGCACTAACCATTTTCTGCCTTCTGTCGAAGAATGTCAACGCAGAGAAAGTTCATCTGGTAGAGGTGTTGATACAGGATGTTGCTGACAAGCTTCGGTTGGTTGTGGGCGACATATAACCCTTCACTCATAAACGAGTTAAAATACATCATTGGGTGGAAATAACAAACGGGTAAGTATTCAACACACTTTGTCACTCATCTTTTCCTACGATCGTCCCTTACTTGATTAATGTAAGGCGAAGATAACGAACAGTGATCAATCTCATAACTCATAATTAATGTATTATGATTGCATTTATTTATTTACACGTTCAGTATGTATGCTATGGGAAGATTGTTTATCAAATATCCTTAAAACTCCTTTAAAATTGAATGCAATTAGTTATTGCAATAGATTTACAGAAATATATGTACAGTGGTGTGACAAGATTTAGTTCCCAGAGAAGATTTCCCCATATATAAATGTATTTCAGAAATATTTATTTATACAGTTCATGAAATACCATTTTATTTTCAAAATAAACACAACTGAGTTTAGGTATATCAGAAATTGCTGCCCAATTAGAAATATTTACAATAAAAGGTAAACTATCTTCATTAATCGTATTTTCAAAATGTCCCAGTCTAAATATTTTAAAATCCAACTTTTACATGTCGAATAATAAATACATCGGACAAGTAAATTTCAAGAATTTAGCGTGGTCTATTCAAAAGACATTTAACCTATTCGATTTTTAAGTATTTTCCATGTACATTGCGTCACAACATTTAATGCTCGGAGTCCCTATGATTCTGCTGTAAGAACCATGGCTGATGCTTTTATCTAAATTTATAATTGTTAATTAGATTTTTATCAAATATGCCGGCTCTTCCATTACAAAATAAAACTACTTTTAAATATGATACCCATAGATTATTATAGTGGTTTGATATTGAATAACCAAATTGAATGAATTAGTTGAAGAACAACATATTGAAATACATTGTACATGTATAAACAATAGATAGGTTCCAGCTGACAAAGCTAGTAACAACATTGTCTTTGTTTGTAAGGCTCATTATTACAACTGTATTTTAAACGAACTTGGCATTAATTCCACTTTTGGTAATCATACTTATACTCCAACTGCCCTTTCAAAAGACGAAATTCTTCAAAACCATGCTTCAGTTTTAGACACATTTAATATTACAGTCAATAGGTCGAATGAATATGAGTTACCGTACCTATACTGGATTCCTAAACTACATAAAAACCCTTACAAACAAAGATACATTGTTGGATCCAGTAAGTGCTCTACCAAGCCCCTATCTTTGCTCCTCACGAAAATGTTAACAGCTGTGAAAGTGAAACTTCAAACTTACTGTGCTACTACATATGCCAGAAGTGGTGTTAATCAAATGTGGATTCTAAAAAAATCTAAAGAACTTTTAGTAAACTTGAAATCACAGAATGTTCCCCAAATCAATAGCATTAAAACCTATGACTTTTCAACACTATACACGACCATTCCTCACGAAAAATTAAAGACTAGACTTTTTGACATCATAGACAGTTGTTTGTTCAACAAAAACGGAAAACGGACATATTCATATCTAGTGATCAGTCATTCAAAAACTTACTTTGTTAAACACCACTCTGATTCCACGCACAAGTACTCTGAAGTTGAAATAAAAAATATGCTAGAGTTCCTCATTGACAATATCTTCGTGGTCTTTGGTGATCAGGTCTTCCAACAGTCTGTCGGAATTCCCATGGGCACGAATTGTGCTCCTTTGTTAGCTGACCTGTTTTTATATTCATATGAAGCAGAATTTATTAAAAAACTTCTACGTGAAGAGAAAAAATCTCTCGCTGTGACCTTCAATTCGATTTTTAGATATATCGATGACGTTTTGTCTATTGACAATGATAGCTCTCATTCATATGTCGATTTGATATATCCCCGTGAGCTCGAAATAAAGGACACCACAAAGTCGTCCACTTCTGCTTCATACTTAGATATTTTATTGAAAGTAGACATTAACGGCAAACTGACAACTCAACTGTATGACAAACGGGATGATTTCAGCTTCTCCATCGTCAACTTCCCATATTTATGTAGCAATATTCCATTATCACCTGCATATGGTGTTTATATATCTCAACTGATTCGATATGCAAGAGCTTGTTCTGCGTATAGTCAGTTTTTAAATCGAGGTAAGCTACTGACAAACAAGTTGATGGTACAGGGATTTCAACAATCTCGATTGAAGTCAGCATTTCGCAAATTCTATGGTCGTTATAACGATCTAGTTCGTCAATACAACCTCGCATTGGGTCAAATGCTGTCTGACGTGTTTCATACCGATTGTTAAGCCATTCTTGGCACACTGATTTTGACTGCGGATAACTCCGTTTACCTGATCAGGATATGGGGCTCACGGCGGGTGTGACCGGTCAACAGGGGATGCTTACTCCTCCTAGGCACCTGATCACACCTCTGGTGTGTCCAGGGGTCCGTGTTTGCCCAACTCTCTATTTTGTATTGCTTGTAGGAGTTATGAGATTGATCACTTCGTTATCTTCACCTTGCATATTTAAAATGAAACGAGTTCCAAAGTTTGGGTCCCTGTCGAATGATCCTTCCTTCATCAGAATTAGTTCTGTGTCTCTAAGAGTAGAAACATTGTAAATTCCACGTTTAATGTGTTGTATACAAATCTGCAAAAATATTCAATTTGCACATTTAAGTTTTAACAGGAATTGAATGATTTGTGTGTAAAAGGGGCTGCGATATTTGTAGTCTAATTTTCGGTGAACGTCAAATTTCGGGGTTTTGCTCATATGTAAAATTTTGTTGGTTCGTAAATTCATAGATATCTACTCTTTTCAACTAATTGTTTCTTCTCAAATGGAAATTCAACTGGTTTTATCATTCGATTTCATTTTCACGAAATCACATCCCAAAATCAATGTAAAATATTCAATTTGGCAACCCACGAAACATGGATACCCACGAATGTAATTGCTTCTATATTACCATTAAAGAAATAAAAATGAACGTCTGATGGTTTAGTAATTTATTCAGATAAAATACCTAAATATATTAAAGACAGAGTTGACTAGCATAACACTGTCGACCATGTTCGTTACATATATCCAGGAATAAGATCACCGTCGTCCAATGACGAGAATAGCGGGATTGGTGGCTGGAAAAAACCCAGTTATTTACTTTAAACATCATGATTTTACTGTCTAAGAAAGAACGAAAATAATCCCTTAGAACAGAATGTGCATGGATTGGTTATAAAAACAGTCATTCAGTTTAGCAATGAAAAGTTCAAATGTTCTTGCCATCTTTTAGAGTTGGGAAACATTGAAAATATCTCGTGATGTATGAATCAGTGTACCTTTGAGGTTTATCACATGATTAGAGATCTCTGTATGATCTCTCAGTAGAAAGGAAATTATTCATACATGTAAAATCAATTTAAAACAGAATTTGCTTTTTAAACAACTGAAGTTATCTACTTGTGTTAATTAATTCATTACATACCAAATGATTGGAAAGAGATTGTACTAATTCATTACTTACTTGATGGTTGGAAAGATATTGTACTAATTAATTTATTACTTACTTAATGTTTTGAAAGAGACTATGCTAATTAATTCATTATTTACAAAAAGGTTTGAAAAAGCATGGGCTAATCAATTAATTAATTACCAAATGTTTGGAAAGGGGTTGTACTAATTAATCAATTGCTTATCAAATGTTTGAACAGGCCATGCGCTAGTTCAAACGTTATGGAAAAGATTCTGTAAGTTATCAATGATCTTAATGTTGGAAGAGTTAATTACTTACTTAAGGTTGAGGAGGGAGCTGTGCTAGTTAACCCATCACTCTTTGTGGATGTAGTCTGTGCACTGTTGTCAACAGCGACCTTTACAGTTGATGGATTGGATGTCGCTGAATTAGATACTGATGCTGCTGTATGATAGAACATGATTAAAGTTACTGATATTACTGGTATAAGATGAATACGGAAGATAAAGTTGTATTAGTACGGTGTAGTCGGCCGTTGTCCATGTCAAATGACGAGCGAAAAGTAATTGGTGGCTGTATTTTAATCTCAAACTGCAATTCTTTTGAGACATTCGTAGACTTTTGAGACATTTCAAAGAGAAAGAAAGAGAGAGAGAGAAAGATTGAGTCTTATATTGTCTTTTGAAATAGTGTTTACTTACGAGTACAGAAATTGCAAAACGCTGCACAATTTTCCTCGGCATACGTTTGATTAGTGAAACAGATTAGGGGTCCTAAATCCTTACAATCACTTCTGACGTCGAGACACAAGTTTTGTGTGGTAGATGGTGTTAGGGTGGATGTAACTATAGGCAAAGGCGTGGAGCTTGGAGTGGTAGACGGTGATGTGGTGGTTGTGGTTGTTGCAGTAGTGGTGGTGGTGGTGGCTAAATGTCATATGCACATAAAATACACACCAATTCTCCATACTTCATATATAGTGTAATTTTGTATTGAATTCGTTAAAGCAATACAAGCTGTAACTAATGGTACATAAATTGAAAATAAAAGAACAAATAGAATAACATGTCTGTGATTGAATATATATATATATATATATATATATATATATATATATATATATAATTTCATTGAATCAATAGTAGAGCTGAAACAATAAACCCACCATATCAAAAGAAAATGTCGATTCATGAATTATTGTATTCCTGACAGTAAGTCCTGTTCGTAATATCTTATGTGCATTGAACTCGGAGGTCACCAGTTCGGAACAAGAGTACCACAAACGGACAAACCTACGCCTATAGGACATTGAAATTAAACATGTAAGCACATTATACACTCTGAATTCATATCACACTATCATGAATGGTAAAGCATTAAATTCGGCCATGGTGCACCAATCTTTCTGACATTTGAACTGATTATGTATTTCTATGAAAGGGTGGTTGCAATATCTGTATTCATGATGAAAAAAGTCCAGGAAACGTTACACCTACTTTTAGTCCTAAAGTAGGCCACAGAGCACCAATCAAGTTGAAATGTGAACTATTTATGTATTTCTCTGTTTCTAACAAAATTCCAGAGCAATACCTGTATCCATAGCGAACAAAAATCTGGAAAACTGTTTTTAATCCTTAAGAAAGTCACGGCGCACCGTTTCATGAAAGGTGAATATAACAAAGAACGATTAATCTCATAACTCCTATAAGCAATGCAAAATATATAGTTGGGCAAACACGGACCCCTGGGCACACCAGAGGTGAGATCAGGTGCCTAGGAGGAATAAGCATCCCCTGTCGACCGTTCACACCCGCCGTAAACCCTATATCTTGATCAGGTAATTGGAATAATCCGTAGTCAAAATCAGTGTGCCAAGAACGGTAAAACATTCGGTACAAACACGTCAGACAGCATCTGACCCAATGATCATCTGAAATGCAAACTGCAAATTGAACTTCCTCGGAGTGGAAACTTGTGACATAATTTCAAAGTAATATTTCCATTTGTAACGAATAAATGTCCGGAAAACTATTTGACCTATATTTAGCTATAAAGTAGGTCACCGACAGACGGACTAATCCAGCTGAAATGCAAATTGAACTTGTATTCCTCTGAGAGGAAGCTTGTGAATAAATTTCAGGGCAATATCTATACATGTATCCAGAATGAAAAAAGTCCGGATAATTTCTGACCTACTTTTAGATGGTGACCGCCCAGTATTCCGACGGTCCGATAGTCCGACTGCCCGATAGTCCGATGGGCCGGTATTCCGACGGTCCGATAGTCCGACGGGCCGGTATTCCGACGGTCCGATAGTCCGACGGCCCGGTATGTCAACAAGTAAGATGTCATGGATAACTTAATTAGTGTGTATAATCTAATCATTAAATCATATAGTACAAGAGGCCCGTGGGCCACATTGCTCACCTGAGTAACCTTGGCTCATATTAAAAGATTTTTCCTATATATTCGCATGTAAAACTTTGATCCCTATTGTGATCCCAACCTACTCCCGGGGGCCATGATTTTTTTTCAAAATTGAATCTGTACTAGGTCAGGAAGCTTTCATGTGAGTGTAAACTTTTCTAGCCAAGTGATTTTTCAGAAGAGGATTTTTAATGATTTTCCCTATGTATTTGTATGTAAAAATTGATCCCCTATTGTTGCCTCATCTTACCCCCGGGGGCCATGATTTTAACAAACATGAATCTGCACTATGTCAGAAAGCTTTCATGTAAATTTCAGCTTTTCTGGCCCAATGGTTCTTGAGAAGAAGATTTTTAAATGACCCAACCCTATTCTTGCATTTTTGTGATTATCTCCTCTTTGAAAGCGACATGGCCCTTCATTTGAACACACTTGAAAGCCTTTCACCTAAGGATGCTTTTGACCGAGTTTGGTTGAAATTGGTCCAGTGGTTCTGGAGAAGAAGTTGAAAATGTAAAAGGCAACAGACAACGGACAACAGGCAATCAGAAAAGCTCACTTGAGCTTTCAGCTCAGGTAAGCTAAAAATGAATGTTGCTGGGTTGTTTTTTTCTCCAGTCAATACGATATTAAGTCGTCTTCGAAGTACAGTCCTTTGGGCTCGGTGAATATTGTACTACTCAGGCGGCTTAATCATTGTATTGACCTCAAAAACAGCAATATTTGTATAATGTTACATTTTTTTTTATCAATTTGTTAGTCACTGGTATCTTTTAATTATATTGCAAAAATTACATACATGTAATAAGGGAAAATTTGGTTATAATTCTCATTTTTACAAAGAAATCAGAGAAATGGAAAGTTGTTTTAAAACAGAGTTTCTCCTATGTTTCAAACATCAGCTTATACCACAGGCATGTGTTTGAGTAACAGGCATTCTGATAAGTTGGGTCTGGAAATAGTGGGGAGAATGATGTCCTACAGCGGAAAACCGAAAAAGGGGGTCAGTAAAAGTCTTACAAACATACAAATATTTACAGTATTAGCTGACATTATCTTAATATTTATACTATAAACATTATAAATTTACTAGGAATGGAATAAACATGTTGTTTTTCGGCTGCATTTCCCATAAATAACTTTGATATAAACTAGTGTAAACATTTTCTTCGTTACGGACGACATTTAATGGCATGTCACTGTAATTTACAATCTCAATCGGTTACTTGGTGATATTTTGAGTTTTATTCCAAATTTGTTTCAGAGGGGATATTTCCAGCATAATATAACTTCATTTCTAATATTTTTTTTAATTGGGGCATATTTCACGCCTTATCGTAACAACTTCTTCTACAATTAAGTCCCTACCGGGGCTCTGTTTTTCCTTTGTTTGCTCTGTTTGCTTTTTAGGCTCCCCCCCCCTTTTTTTTTTGGCCAACAAACATGGTTATTGCAAGTATTATGAATGTATGAATAAATATTATTTTTGCCAAATCATACCATTAATGTGAATTTTTTTTTTAATTTTACCTTCTGTACGCGACAGCTCATTGTAACATTCATTTTGTTTTGATCGATTATACAGATTAAAACTTACAACACGTGTAGTAGTCTTTCACCATCGACCAAAATATCATTTGCCTCATTATCTTGATAATAATTTCATAGACTACTAAATTCATATTCATACACAAAGACCTAGTCAGTTAGATCTCAAACTGATGTAAGAATTTTATCATGTCAGGGAGTAAGACACGGAGAGACTTAAACATAACATTGAAAGGCAATAACTTTTTTTTTTAAAGTTATGAGCTTTGGCCAGATTTCAAAGCAATCCGGTTTAAAGCTTGATGATGTTTGTCCGTCCGTGTAAAAAATTGGTTGAATTTCTCTGCAATAGTAAGGGTCATTTACTACATATTTTGCCTGTACTTCATCAGTTAGCAGTTTTAATTTCCATAAATACCGGGTTTCTGTCATTTAGTTCACACTTGAATGATTTTAGTTAGAAATTTATTGTCTGATTTATTGTCAGGCCGTGTCGATTTTGGCGGTTTCTGGTAATTTCCATAAAATAATGCCTGACATGAATAACTTTTAACTCTCCTAATTAAAATTTTTGGTGCAACATGTCGGACTATCGGACCGTCGGAATACCGGCCCGTCGGACTATCGGGCCGTCGGACTATCAGACCGTCGGAATACTGGGCTTGAACATGTATGTATAAAGTAAAGTCACGGTATACCAATCCAGCTGAAAAGCAAACTCACTTTTACGCTTTTTTCAGCCTTTCTGAGAGAGAAGTTCTGACAAAATTTAAAAGCTGTACATGCATCATTTACGGAAAACATTCCGGAAAACATGACCTCGGACAGTCAGCCAGCCAGACGGACGCACGGACAACGCGATGATATAATACATGTACGTCCCGTCTTACGACGGGTGTATAAAAATGCGGAAGAGAGGCATTGCGCAAGTGTCAGATTTGTAAACAACTTATCCAATATGCCAATTCTATAGAAAAGTCATAATCAAAATTTCATTTGAGTGGCGCATTTGCGTAATTATTACTTTCTTACACTTATAATACTTAAAGCCATCCATGACACGATGTAATATTTTAAATCAAAAGAAATGTGTTGTTCCATATTCATATAATCTTTGCCTTACCAATCCGATTTTGTTCGGCAATCACCCTTCTTGTGTCCGAGTACATACGACAATTGCATCCAAGTCTTGTTTGATTTGCTAAATTTTTCATAAATTCTTGGGGATTATGTAAATTATACCGGTAGGTGTTAATTGGTGCATATTGGAGTAGTTGATTGATTTCATACGGATATATGTCACGGTATCATACACTGTCCTGCATTTCAGGCGATTTTGGCAATACGAATGTGTAGATAGAAGCATCCATATGTTAAATCGGAAATAGATTTAATCACTTCTAGTTCTCCAGTAACGGATCCAGAAATTTCTAAACAGGGTGCGCGTTAAAAGTTTGGGGGTCTGGGGACTGCCTTAAAGCTCCTAGTGGGTGCAGGGAGAAGCCAATGGTGGGGGGATGCCTCCAAAACCTACTACGCTTTGACGAAATAAGACTATATATTCTAACATTTTCTGACATATTTCTATAATAAATGAATTATATTTTTCCGGCACGCCGGTCTTGGATCCGCCACTGTTCTCTGCACACCAGTAAGATCTAACTATACTCACGTTCACAAAACACACAGAACTTTGGACATTGTACAGCTGCCCAGGAGGCGTAGTTGAAGCAGATATCTGGTCCATATGTACTGCACTGGTCAACTTTGTCTTCACAGACCTCATAAACTCCTGAAAGATAGCAGATAATTACCTGATAGGATATGGAAAAAAAACCTTTCAACACAGATAAACGTTAATGAGGTCATTTGTATTTCGGCACTTACTTTTTATAGTAGAAGTAATTGTAGTTATCGTTGTTAATGAAGCCGTTTGTTTTGTATACTTACCTGTTGTGGTAAATGAGACTGTGCATGTAGTTGTTGTAGAGGTCATTTGTTTTATATACTTACCTGTAGTGGTAAATGAGACTGTGCTTGTAGTTGTTGTAGAGGTCATTTGTTTTGTATATTTACCTGTTGTGGTAAATGAGACTGTGCATGTAGTTGTTGTAGAGGTCATTTGTTTTATATACTTACCTGTTGTGGTAAATGAGACTGTGCTTGTAGTTGTTGTAGAGATCATTTGTTTTGTATACTTACCTGTTGTGGTACATTAGACTGTGCTTGTAGCTGTTGTAGAGGTCATTTGTTTTATATACTTATTTTTGTGGTAAATGAGAAAGTGTATGTGGTTGTTATAGACGCCATTTGTAATTTTGTACTTACCTTTTGTGGAACTGTGGTTGTAGTTACTAATAAGACAGTGTGTAGTTTGAATTCTTTCTTTCTGCTACAAGGAACTGTCCTTGTAAATCCTTGTAATTGTTATTGAGGTCGTTCGTATGTTGTGTTTAATGTTTGTGGTGGTGGGAACTGTGGTTGTGGTTGTTATTGATGTGGTTTGTATTTTGTACTTACTCTTTGTGGTAGAGGGAACTGTGATTGTAATTGGTATTGATGTGGTTTGTATTTTGTACTTACTCTTTGTGGTAGAGGGAACTGTGATTGTAATTGGTATTGATGTGGTTTGTATTTTGTACTTACTCTTTGTGGTAGAGGGAACTGTGGTTGTGGTTATTATTGATGTGGTTTGTATTTTGTACTTACTCTTTGTGGTAGAGGGAACTGTGATTGTAATTGGTATTGATGTGGTTTGTATTTTGTACTTACTCTTTGTGGTAGAGGGAACTGTGATTGTAATTGGTATTGATGTGGTTTATATTTTGTACTTACTCTTTGTGGTAGAGGGAACTGTGATTGTAATTGGTATTGATGTGGTTTGTATTTTGTACTTACTCTTTGTGGTAGAGGGAACTGTGATTGTAATTGTTATTGATGTGGTTTGTATTTTGTACTTACTTTTTATGGTAGAAGGAACTGTGGTTGTAATTGGTATTGATGTGGTTTGTATTTTGCACTTACTTTTTATGGTAGAAGGAACTGTGGTTGTAATTGGTATTGATGTGGTTTGTATTTTGCACTTACTTTTTATGGTAGAAGGAACTGTGGTTGTAATTGGTATTGATGTGGTTTGTATTTTGTACTTACTCTTTGTGGTAGAGGGAACTGTGATTGTAATTGTTATTGGTGTGGTTTGTGATTTGTACTTACTCTTTGTGGTAGAGGGAACTGTGGTTGTGGTTGTTATCGAGGTAGTTGATGTTCGTGAGGTAGATGTGGTGATTCTATCTTTAAGAAACAAGCGTTTAATAAAATTAAAAAATCATCTCAAATAACAGTAAATCCGTTTATAAAATCGAAGAATGTGGTATAATGTCAAATTAAAGGTGTTTTTTCGTTTTAAATCCCATTCCAGAATTTATCATTCTTATCGAGACATCACCACTTGTCGGTGAAATATTACAGCATGGCTCTCAGGGCCGTAGAAGAAGGCTTCGTTGTTTGACAACGGATGCCGTGACATGGGTCATACTTTCCAGCATTTGGAGGAGTGGTCACTAGCTACATGTATCTCTATATCTCAGGATTGATACGAGTAGGGTTCAAACCCATGACCTCCGGGTCACGAAGTGAACGTTCTAACCACTGAGCCAGCAAGAAATGCAATTCATTTGGATTTTATTGCATACATTAGCCATTTTGATTTCTGCGATATTTAATCATATTCTTTTGAATTGTATATTTTCAATTTATGTAATTTTTGTCTGTAATTGTTCAATTGTACTCTATGATTTTCAATTTGTAATCGTCCGTTGAACTGCAATTCGCACTGCATTGAATCATTTCTTTCCAATTTGTATTGCTGTTTGTGTTTTTAGATATTCTTAATCCGTATATTTTATTTGCTGTTGTGACTTGCTATTTCGTTGTGCATACACATATACATTACATAGATACTAATTACCTGTATGTACTACATTCTTATATATGTTTAATACATCACATACCATGACAGAAGATACAGAATCTAGCACAGTTCTCTATAGCCCACTGTCTGTAACCAGTACACACACTGTCTCCATAGGCGGCACAGTTTGATATCTTGTCAATGCAGGCTCCTTGTTAATGAAAAAATAAAATGAAAAAAAGTTGACAAGTACGTAACAGATGCACTTAAAACAATTTTTATCTTCCCCTTCCCCTAAAATGCGATGTGTAATATTTTTCAGTATATCATATTTTAGACGGTAAATGCCTGCTTAAGATATAAACCGATTTGTTTTTCTCTTTGAAATCAGGTAAGATATTTGATAGACTTACCTTCTGGTATCAATTGTGGAACAGGTCCTATAGTAGAGATATCATTATTGATTAACATTTAACAGTTGAAGATGCAAAAGTTAAGATCACGAACACTGATCTATCTCATAAAGCCTATACAGAATACACAAAATTAAAATAAGGACAAACACGAACCTCTGGGCACACCAGGGCAAGGTGGAATTAGGTGTCTAGGAGGAGTTTACCAATGGAAACCACCGTGAAACCTACACTGTATATCTTAACCAGGCTAACGGAGTAATCCGTAATATATATATATAACGGCCTAAGAAGTGATAGGAAATGCATCAGACATCATTCGACATAATGGCAGGTCGTATTTGCAAATCAGAGTATTATAAAGACCATAGCATTTGCGAAATTTTGACTTCAGACGAGATTGTGGAAGCCCTTGTAGCATCCACTTATTTGTTAGTATCAAATATCACCTAAATTAATGATAAAGGTATAATTTATATACCATGTGTTGTCGTTATTGTGGTTGTTGTCGGTTTCATTGTGCTAGTTGGCATGGGAGTTGTCGCCCTTGTCGTTGGTACAGTTTTTGTTGTTGGTACATGTGTCGCTTTTGTTGTCGGGAAAGTTGTTGGTTGTACAGTTGGTGGAGCTGGCGTGTGTACTTTGTTGGTAATAAAATACAAGTTATACACACCAACATATATAACATCAATGACTTCCCTTCAAACAAGTGTGTGATTAAATGAATAGAGTATTCAAGGAAATTATTTGTTTTACGTGTTCTTACTTTGGCAAAATCCACAATGATCTGGGCAATACATCTGAGCCCACGACACAAAATTAGGTTGCAAGCATACGTTCTTGGGATACCGATGGCAGTTTGAGATTTTGTCGATACACAACGTGCCATTCATGACTAAAATAAGATATAAATAAGGAATCAATACAATTCATTTTCTTTCAGTTTGGGAGTCATTTCATCAACGGTCTAAAATTATTGAATCGTTTTCAAAAGTTCACAATTTGTTTCCTGTTGGAAAGAAAAGGTTACATATTGTTAGACGGAGTCATTACAAAGCCAAGCACCTCTCTCAGTACACATTCTGTGGGAAATGCTATCAACTTACATTCTACCTTTTCATCAATGGAAAATACATAAACATCTCAAAATTCTGTCATACCGATAATCTAGACAATTTATGAATAATACCAATTGTGCAACGCATGTTTAAGTAAAATCAAAATATGTATCATGCTTTGCCGTTGTATATGATATAATTCAGTTTGAATTGTCCGTAATTTGAAGATCTCTTTAGACCTACGAGAAATTATCTTACTTACCTTCGCAATATGTTGCCTGAACAAGATGCTGTATAGATGGTAGATCAGAAAAATTGTCCACCGTGAACACGTGTTCATGATCGGTAGCCATATCAATCAGTTCCGATAGAGACACACGGCCAATTCCTATAGCGAAGACTTTTACTCCTTTTCCCTTGAGGTGTTGTGCTGCTTGGTGTGTCGCAAAGTGATTTGATGAATACCCGTCTGTCAGTACATACACTATGTTTGGGGCATTTGGACGGTCTCCATGTTGCTGTGTGAAGGTATATTGCTCAGCCATATCCAAAGCGTAAAATGTGTTTGTGCCTCCAGGCTTGTACGGTACCTATTAATGACGACATCCGTATAAACACACTGTTTTTAAACAATGTTTTTTCATCAATAAGCTATTAAAAGAAGATTGTATTATAAAAATTAAATATGTGTAAATCAGAACAAATATGTTGTCTTCCCTGTAACATAAATCGGATTACGTAGGCCGTGTAACCTTTGCTTTTGTTTTCAAACTAAAGCACATTTTTCCAACCAACTTTTCGCAGTAGATTACTTGAAACTATCTTTTTCTAGATTAATATAATAAATCAGAGAATTAAACTTTTCATCAAAATGCTTATCGTAGTGAATCTCTCATATTTCTTTTATTATGCATATTCCATTTTTGATAATAATAGCTGTTAGTTTGTTTTCTTAATGGAAATGGACAATATTCACCAAAATTTGGATGAGAGAAGAACGTTGGCTTAAAATTAACATAGAGTACAATCACAGCAAATTAACTTATAAGTAAATGATTAATATCCTCATCATTGTAGGTAAAATATCATAAGCGATGTCTATTTCAACTATAACTATTTCCCCCTGAATTTCCATGAATTCTATGAAACATACAGTATAAAGGGGGTAAACACGGACCCCTGGACACACCAGTGGTGGGATCAGGTGCCTAGGAGTAAATATCCTCTGTTGACCGGTTACGCCCGCCGTAAATGCTATATCTGGATCAGGTAAACGGAGTTATCCGTAATCAAAATCAGTGTGTGATGAACCAGTCTAACAATCGGTATGAAACACGTCAGACAGCATTTGATCCAGTGATAGCTTGCATTTGCAAATTAGATCGTTATAACGACTATGCTGACTGGACTGTTAACACCCCCTGTAATATCAACTTCTTTGTCAGCAACCTGCCTTGATTAAAACATTAATCAAACGCAGATCATGCTCTTGCGTATCAAAGCAGTTGAGAAATATAAACACCATATGCATGTGATGATGAAATCTTGACACACAAGTATGGGAAACTGGTCTATGCTTATCTGTGTCTCGGCTTCAAAACAATATTTTTACCGTTTTATGGTACCACTGCTAAACTTCTAAAAAAGAAACCTTAATTCATTAAAAAACAGAATGCAAAGTGCGATAGTGTGGTTTCAATGGGATTCAAATACCAATTCAGATTTATTAGACGAGAGTCTTTACTTTTGGTACAGAGATTCTGAAATCATTGGTGAACAACTCGTGCTACTGAGCAGAAAGTTGCAATGTATCAGTCCTCAAAATACAAATGTAAATGACAAAGTGTCGATCGGATTGAGAAAAGTATTTATCGTAAATCGAAATTCAAAACTTAAAATAACTTACTCTAGCTATGGCATTCAGAAGACTATACTTGTTGTGGTAAGTATTGAGAGTGAAAAAGCTGTAAGCAATCGTTGAAATTGATGACACAGAAACCTGGGCGTCATATGGTCCGATGTTTAAAACACTGACAAATTTCGACACAAATTCCTTCTGCACTTCAAAGTTGGACGCTCCCTCGCTTCTGGAAGAATCCAACAGGAACAGGATGTCGGCAGGTGCCGCCGCGCATGCTGAAAACGTTTATAATAGATATATACATCGTGGTGATTACACTATATTGACATTTGTTTACCTGAAATCAGTCATAGGTCTTGTGTTATGTTGTTTTTAAATCAGTTCGTCTTTTCAATACTAGTTGACTTGATCTGTCATGATTATCTTTACATATTGAGGAATTTTATTTTTATGATATCAGAACCCATTACTATTACTACTACTATTACAACTATTACTACTACTACTACTATTTCTACTACTACTGGTTCTACTACTATACTATTACAACTATTACTACCACTACTACTAATATTACTACTATAATAATTACTTTTGCTACTATTACTACTACTACTACTACTATTTCTACTACTACTACTACTTTTACTACTACAACTAATACTACTAGTTTTCTACTACTACTACCTCTGTTACTACCACAATTATATAAATTTACTATAAATGTGTCATCATTAAGATTTTGTTTCTAGGTTACATTTTAAAAAATGAAAGGTGAAAATAACGAACAGTGATCGATATCATAACTCCCACCAGGAATACAACAAGAGGTGGTATCACGTGCCCAAGAAGAGTACACATCCCTTATTAACCGGTCACACCCCCGTGAGCCCTATATCAAACGAAACAAACGTAGTCAAAATCAGTGTGCCAAGAACGGCCTAACAATCGGTATGAAACGCAACAGACAACATTTGACCCAATGATAGGTTGTATTGGCAAACTAGGTTATCATGGCGGTCATAGAATGTGCGACTTTATATGGTATTGTTGAAAGCCCTGTAACATCAATTTGTTTGATAGTATCCAGTCTCTATTCAAAACTGATCAACAGAACAAGCTCTTGCTTATCGAATCAGTCGAGAGATGTAAACACCACATAGAGGTGATAATGGAATATTAATATTGCTACTTATATACATATGTATGGGAAGTTGACGATGGAGAAGCTGCAATAATCCCGTTTGTCATAAAGTTGAGTTGTTAGTTTGCCGTTATTATCTACATGTATTTTCAATAAAATATCTATGTACGAAGCAGATGTGGAGGACTCTGTGGTGCTGTTTTTAAATTTCGACTTCACAGGGATATATCGACTCGGCATATGAATGTGTTACGTATGTTAACCAAGATATGCATATGTGACCTGAAATTACGCAACAGACCAGAATTGATACTCCATGAAATACTAACCTTGTGATCTACGAGGTAAGGCGTGTATGCTGATGAATAGGGTAATTCCCAGCACACTAAAAGCGATAAAAATGAATCCCCTCATTTTGATCTCCGACACCTATATTGTTTGTACTGACAATAGAACGACTCAGAGGTGATAAGGACAACAAATTTTTGAGGTCAGGGCTATTATCAAATCTTGGTTTAGATCTTCAAATAATATCGTACAGTTATTAGTGACATTAGTGAAAAATTACACAACACATGTGTACTTTTACAAATTTCAAACCGAGATGAAACCAGTATTCTGCTTTGGAAAGGGATTGTAAGTTGTGAATTACTGTGGTGAAAGTGAATATTCTACAGTCATAACGAATTGCAACAAAGCGTGGCAGCTAAAAACTATCCCTGCATGTAGATGATTTGATGAGGTTTCCGATCAAGAATACTACTATGTTTTCAAACGAAGTTCCGATTGTAGATTAAATGAGTTTTGCGTCACATTATGTCCACCAGGAAAACACCATAATCGTATTCTCGCCCTTAGGGGGGTGATCAAAAGATTTGTGTCGGATAAAAATCTAAATTCTAATAGTTAGGGGGGGGGGGGGGGGTGAAAACTCCCGTAAGTTTCTGTCATCCGACATCGATTCATCTTTCGTGGAAAAAGAAAACAGGCAGCTTTAAGTGACTGTTAGAAACCACATAATGATATTACATTTTAATGAACATTTAATAGTTTTAATGTATATTACAAAAGATATATGTTTGCCCCGCCCCTTAAACCCTAGGGATGAGGGAGTCCTGACAATTACAAATTTATGCCCCCCTCCCCCCCCCCTGTTCCAAATATGATTCATACCAAACTTGAAAGAAATGGAATGGTAGTTATCAAGAAGTTACAAAATGTCTAATGTTAACTCACGACGACCAATTGCAATAATGAATATCCTCTATATATTATTGTCTTCATTTGTCTTTATATTTTTCAACTAACACGAACGAATGTATTATGCGCCGTCAGATGTGATATAGTTTGCACCGCATTAATTGATATGAAATTATCCAAAACATACCGTTTACAATTTTCTGTCTTTAGGAAAATCCCCCCCTTTGTGATCATGCATTTATAAGCAATATAATTAAGTATTGTTTTTTGTTGTTTTTTGTTTGTTAGCGGTGACAGTTTCACATTCAAATCCCGAACCAATAGTTAACGTGCACGGTAAGTTACATTTCATTGTAGTATCATGTCGTTAATGGCGGAGGTAGACTGAAATACATAAAATGTATTATTTATTGTGTTTTGGGAATCCATGTTATGTCATGCATAGAGAGGTAGTTTGTCCGAGAAGCGATCTTCATGCTTCCTCTTTTCTAACATTTACATGTAAATCAATTAAAATCAGGAGTCATTCATTGTACAGTATCAAAAACACATTTATTAATCGAACGCTTAATCGACTATCAGCATAAGATACTTCTAAACACCAGACGTCTGCAGATGATCGTGTTTTAGCTTCCTGAGAAGGACAATTATCATAGAGCCAGCAAGGCGAAGTGAATGTTGCAGTTCAAGGATGGCTTTATCATCGTATCGACAAAGAAAATGACAATGAGTCTTTTATTAAATGATTAAATAATTTATCAAAACTGGTTATTAGAGGCCAAGCCACCTGATCGGTTATTTCTGTATATAACTACCAGGTAGACGCCAGATCTTGTCGAAAGTGATTAGAGAGTCGAGTTTTCATCCAGTCACCAAAAACATAATAATCAATCGAATCCATTTTTGAAATCCCAAATTCTTTTTGGCCCGATGTTGAAAGAAGCAAATTATATTCATCTCGATATATTGAATAAAAAAACTATAATAATGGAAATGAATCTGAAAAGAATTTACATAAAAATCAAAACTCTAAAGCATGTTTAAGTGATAAGAAGAAAGGAAATCTGTACAAAACATTGGAAAAAACCCCTCTATATATTTACACAGGCAGACGACAAAATCAATGATCTTGCAAAACAATAATCATTCAACAGGTGAAAATAAAAGAAGAATAAGAAAAATATATATCTAAACCTATCTATTGATGATTTTGAAATCAAGATTGCAAGTTGCGTTCCATGTCCACCATCTCCCAGTGAAAACAAAAATCGTATTTCCCCTACGTTGGCCTTTGTAACTTTCTGATCTGTAGCTTTAATATTTGTCATTTTCCCATCAATTGCAGTCAAATACATAAACGCTGCAGGGCTGGACAACCCATTAACTTGCATGAAAGCTTGATAGTTAAACTTCACAGTAAAAACGTCTTACATGTGCATTTGGTAAAGTAAAGAAGGAGAACTAGGCTTTTCACCGATTGACCTTTGACTGGCCCCGAAAAGGGACGTAGTTCACCGCGAAGTTGATTGATCGACACAGGATATCGGAACTAAAAAAATTAAAACTTTTCCGAAAAGAAGCTACGAAATTATGCTTCACTTGGGCGACTCATATATACAAATTATAATTAGGTTTAGGTCTCTAACCAAGTCGATGAACTTGGAAATTTAGGTGATCCTGGATAATCTAGATACATTGTTGTATTACCATGCTAGAATTTTCAATGAGTGTAGTACTGTTATGGTGCGGTTGTGACTCCAACAGTTCTTATCAACTTTGTAGAGGCAAACTAAACATGTACCAAATATCAAATGAATATCTGCAAGCACAACAAAACAAAAGTCCGAAAAACTGATAATTCACACTATTTGTCGAGCGGTAAAAGTAGGTCAAACGATTGTTCAAATTTCTTTCCGTTAAGAATACAAGTATTGCCCTGTGCCTTAACACTCCTCTCAGAGAAATATATTATCAGTTCACACGTCAGATAGATTGGTGCACCATGACCTGCTTTAAGGCTTTTTCTAATCGGAATGTGTATGATATCAATTATGACAGTGCATAGTGTGCTTACAGGTCCAACGGACGTATGTTGTATCGTTCGCGGTACTCTTGTTTAAATTCCAAGTGATTTGTTACCATGTATGATAATAATAAACAAGAGGCTACATGTCTTATCGGTCGCCTCAGTAACACTAGTCTAAAGGGCTACGAAATCTATATAATACTAGAAATTGTTTTATGAAAAAAGAATTATCTTCCCAGCTCCCCAAATTGGACGTGCTCCAGTTGAAATCTCCTCCCCTTAATGTATTGCATGGTATGGAGGAGAAAGCATGAGCAGGAACATAAACATTATGAACTCAGATGAGCAGGAACATAAACATTATGAACTCAGATAAGCCACACAGAAGAAGCGTTCACAAACTATTTTACACCCCCCGGATCCACCATAACTTTAAGGATGACAATTGGACCCTCCTGTCCCTACAACATGCACATCTGCAGACTGCATTGAAGTATTGTACAAAGTTTCAAGTCTATCGGATAAGCCATATGGGAGGAGAAACGTTCACAAGCTATTTTAACATCCTCCACCCCTCTTTGATCCACTATAACATTTCGGAAAATAATTGGATCCTCCTGTTCCAACAATATGCACATCTACAAATGGGAATGAAGCATTGCACGAAGTTTCAAATCAATCCGATAAGTCATATAGGAGGGGAATTGTTCACAAGCTAGTTTACATCCTCCACCCCTTTTAGATCCACTATATCTTTTAGGAAAATAATTGGATCCTCCTGTCCCACCATTACGCACATCTACAAATAGCAATGAAGCATTGTACAAAGTTTCAAGTCTATCCGATAAGTCATATAGGAAGGGAAGCGTTCAGCGTTGTGAGACGGATCGACGGACGGACAGATGGACAGAAAGTACAAAAGCAATATGTCTCTCCCTGAAAGAGGGGAGACATAATTTCTGTTCTGCATATCTAGGATACATTCTAATATTCAACAGCAATGTAAAGCAAAATGTTTATTTTTTAGAAAACACACACACAAATGCCACCCATGATGAACGACTTTACACAATATATCTTAAATTAACACTATGTGATTATTTTGGATCCGCCCTAGAATCAGAACCCTTGGATTGCCAAATTCACAGTTCTGGTACACTCCTTTCTGATTTTCCTAAGTATGCCTTCAGTTTTTATACAATATCGACAAATCTAAAAAAAAGTCTTTCAAAGGATTAAACATTTAGGCCTACATGTATACATATATAATCATTATGCTCATTCTGGCCCCACCCTGGTACCAAAACCCCGCCGTATCCTTGGGACAGTGAATTTACAATTTTGACAACCTGCTCCTTCAAAATAACCATCTAGTTTCAATTTAGTATCAATAGTATCAAAGATTATGTTTATTTAAAATGTTTTACACATAAACACTAAACATACCAAGTTTGGCCCAGCCCTGGGGTCAGAACCTCTACCCTGGGGCCTTCCCGCTACACATGATTTTACGGTCAGTTTTTCTTACAGAAGTGCGGTTGTATAGAAGAAAATGTTTTTTTAAAAATTTAAGTTTTGGCAGTTTTTGTCCCACCCTAAGGCTCCAGGGGTCCATTTCACATAAAGCCACACGACCAGACGTGAGCTTAGTAGAGCGTAAAAACAGGACCAAGTCATAAAACAGACTATGTTTGCACCCGTCTAAATTTATTACTTAAATCTAGGCTGGTCATGGCTAGATGTAACTCTTAGTTCGTAAAACAACTAAATGTATAGAATGGCGACGGAGTTGACTTTGAAGCAACGGGTGCAGACAGCGGCAGATAAGAAGAGAAAGGGTTTTCAGAGACCGGTCAAATATTATTGACTCTGAATCAAATTATGATGATTTTAAAATAAACATCCCTATCAGAAATATCCAATTCCTATCGTTATTTACTTTTAAAAATATGCTTAATGTGGAATCCATTGCATTAACTTATTGTAAAAAATAAAGTCACGCCTACTATTTGAAAAAAAAACAAACCCCAAAAACGTTTTGTATGAAATATGTAGTGAAAAATGTTTCTGGGAACAAACTCATAGACAACTACTGAACATGTATATCTGATGATAATATTGGAAGCTTTCAATTTTGAAAAAAAAAAATTACTTTCATTTATATGAAAATCACAGAACGTAAATCGTTGCATGCATATTTTAGAACAATAATTCTAATCTACTACCAAGGAACATTAATGTAGACCGTCTAGAAATTTATTCCTTCCAATCAATTACGTTAAAAAAGAAATTGTACCTACTGACCTACAATTAACAATTTTTATATCCTCCATATTATGAGGATATTATATCAAAGACGGTAAAGACTGCATATTGAGTCCTTATTTAGAATTTTGGGTGAAGTGGGAGGGTGGTGGTGGTTAAATTCCAACAACAATTGTTTTAGCATTCTTTCCTATTAATATTTATCTGAACTTAAACAGATTGCCTTCTTTTTCTCTGAAATGATATCACTAGAAAATTTTGCAAACAGAATATCACTATTTTCGCTAATTGATGATGCTAGCACTTGTACATTGTGATTTATCATCCGTCCAATTAGGCTTTCTTATATAGATTTTACTCTGTGATTTTGAAGACGTCATTATATTATTGTCTTGAATGACAGTAGCAATGCACGAAATATACCTGCTTCCCTGCAATACACTGTTGGAATGTACAAGTTAAAACACGCAATATACATGCTGAAAAAATGTAATACATGTAGACTTTGTTGTCTAGTGATTAAAATGACATAATTCAATTCATTTATTATAAGAGAAGGCAACAATGCAGGTGATTTGAATACATGTTTTTTTTTTAAACAGTAGATACACTTACAGCTTGATATTTCATTTATTTGTTTTAAAAATTAGTTTTATGTACCAACAAAATAGCTTAATTAATTCAAATCTCAATAGAAATTCAAAGCGAGTGAGTCTACATACATGTATTAGTTTATTGAAATGTGCAGTAATTTTCAGAAGAATAAATAATTTCCTTAACTGTTCCTTGCGGTGGGTGGTCATTTGCTGATGTAATGTCTATACTGGTGATGTAATCAAAAATGGAATCTAATTTTCTATTTGAAAAATAGATAAAGGTTGATGTTTGTTGTTTTTTTTGGTTTTTTTTTTAAAAACGCGTTTCCTTATAATTTCAATTGAAATATGTTAAGCACATAACATGTCTCTAATAAATGTATTTGCGTTAATGGGGCATGGACACGATTGGAGCTGAACATTTTCAAATTTTATTTTTCCATTTTTATTGTTTACAATGCTTAACTAAATTATTTCTAATGGTCAACCAAAATTTGAACACCAGTCGAGTTACAAGTAAGATACGACAATCACAATAGAGGCTCGTGCCATGTTTGTGTTTACGTATGGATGGCTTAATAAAAAGAATATAGCATGTCTAAAAGAAATTGAGATGTGTCAAACACTTGAAACTATTTAACTGTGTTCAGAATTAACTTGTAAATTGAAAAAAAAAAATGCTTTACACGAAACGTTTACTAGTATATTTACCCGTGTAAACAAAAACATGATTCATGTATTGGCCAAGACACGAATTTTCTAGGGCAAAAGAATGGAATTGCCCCACACAATTAAGAATTGTTTTCAATTTTGTTTTCTTTCTTTAAGAATGTCTTACTATATCCGACATTTTGGCGCGTTTTCCTAATTGACCTAAAAAAATCACTTCGAATAGACTTCCGGTTTATTGGCATGGAGCCCAGGATGGTCTGTTAAAGTGGGAAAAAACTTAAAAAAAAAAAAAAAAAAAAAAAGGCCCATAAATTGATGATGATCATCACGGAGATTGTATAAATTTATTTTAATAAATAGCTGAAACATTTAGGTTTTTGAAATAGTTGTAAAATCGTCCAGCTAAACCTAGAATTTTTTAAGGGGTACCCCCCTTAATTCCTTGATATTCAGATATATTTTAATAGAAGATGGTGGATATTTTTTTCTGGATTGGATAATTTTTTCTCCGAATTTTGTTTTGATTTAATTGATAAAACTTCAGACTCCTGTGTTTAAAGTAACAAATAAAAATTCTACGCTGAAAACGACGGTCTTATATACAATGGAACAATTTTTTTTTCTAACCCGACGTCATAGAACGTACGGGAATGGCAGCGCATTTGCAAATTGATCATAATTGTGAAAGAGATTTTCTATGTTTATCATGTATTTGGCGTCGTGGATTATAAAGCGTAAACTGCACCAAGTTACATCATATCGTATAGCATAAATTAAAATTAGTTTCATTCCTTAGATATGCTATTTTTTTTTATTGTACTAAAATAATTGAAATACTACATGTATTTTATATCATACTTTAAAATTATTCATGTACAAGTGCATATTAGTACATGTATATCAAACGAAGCGAATTAATTTTTTAAAATCCTCAAAACGTGCAATTTTCTATAAGATAAAAGTGTTAAATCCATGTCACTCTCCTCGTGGCTTGTTTACCAAGCGAGCGGCGTCCTCTAAATGCAGTACCCAGTCAGGAACGCCCAGCACGTCTTTCTCGTGGAGTCTTCCGTATTCTTACAACTCACGTTAGCAGTACCAGGATGTTACAAAAAATTAGGTACAGTATTTTATTTTTAAACTAGTATGGACGTGCATTATTGTACAGTGTATGTGGTACATGTACACATTTAGTGAACGATAAATGTACTGTAATAACAGTACTAATCAGGTGCGCATCATCTCTTGTTAAGGGTGGGGGGGGGGGGGGGGGGTGTAGCCGGAAGTAGATTTGGATTGATTTATTGTATATTGTTTAACGTTCCTCTCGAGAATTCACTCATATGGATACGTCACCACTGCCAGTGAAGAAACTGGTGAAGGACTGTAAAATTTATGTTTATGTTCTGGGTTTATGACCTTTGAGCAGGGAGAAAACTTTATTATGCCACACAGTAGTGCTGTAACAAGGGGCCTCTGGTTTGCGGTCTCATCCGAAGGAAACATCCTATTTAGTCGCCTCTTACGACAACCAAGGGATACTAAGGACCTATTCTAACCCGAATCCCAACGGGACAAGCAAACTTGGAAGTTGGCTTCTTAAAAATTATTGACAAGTAATGCAAATGGTCCACAGTGTTTTGCCCGATCTTCAAAATCCTAATTCCAAGGGTTGGAGTCTTCTATACTATGACTGTCTAATTTTTTTCTCAGAACTTCATTATTTTCGTAAGTTGCGGTGGGTGGATGCGTGCAGTTTGTAGTTCCTACCGACGAAATGAAAGGGGACTTTAGGTTTGCACTCCGTCCGTCTGTCCATCTGTCCGTCAGATACGTTTTCCACACTTTTTTCTCTGTTCTTGCAGATATTTATTTGATATTTGGTACATTGTTTTGCAATATCAAGTTGCAGATCAAGTTCGAATTTCGTCTTGGGTCGTTGATTTTTTTATTTAGTTATGGCCCTTGGACTTAAAAAATAAATAATATATATTTACCATAACAAGTTACAGATCACGTTTGAATTTCGTCTCGGTCAGTTGATTTTTCACTAAGTTATCGCCCTTGGACTTAAAAAATAGCACGAATTATTATAGTTTACATCCAAGTTCCTTATTTCTGTAGAAAGGAGTACTACGTTTATTTAAACTCTAGGATAGTAATACAACAGTGTAGCTGCATTATTCATGGCCCTTTTCATTTCACAGTTTTAAGACTTTAAACTTAATTATAAATTTGTCCTTTTTCCTTGTCTAGTCTTTGTACCTGAATAGTAGTTGATTTCCAACCATCCCTATTCTGATTCTTCAATTTTTCCCTTTACCATAACCTACATAATGAACTTTAAATATTGTTGCGATACAGTAAGTTTTGTGACATGCAATACTCTCAGAATGATTGTTAACTCTCAAAATGCCAACACTTAGCTAAAAGTTTTTATTCCTAACTTTCAAGCTTACTTCTCATTCACTACTACTGTGAAAAATAAGGGGTGGGGTGGGGTGGGGGGGGGGATTCACCCAATGCATCTTATTCATATTACAATATAACGAATGATGGTCAATGTAAAAGAAAAAACAAATAGCACCCCCCATTTCGATTCTACATGTACATGCCTATATGGATTGATATCAAATAAACAGATGAAAAATATCGAAATGTCATCAGCCTTTATAGCCTTTTTAAGTTCGGGAAAAAAATGTTCATAACCTCGGTCATAAGCATGATAAGTTCAGGGGAGGATCCAGGAATTGTGGTGGGGGGGGGGGGGGCAACTTTTTATGAAATGCATTTTATGAGGTCTGGGGGCCGCCTTGAGGCCCCCAGTGGATTCAGGACAAAACCCTGGTGGGGGTCCAGGGGGTGAAGTCTACGGTAGCTCCTAGATTTTACAGATTTTATAAGGCTTGAAATAAGTCTCCAATGTAATAATGTTTTATTATTTTCTGTCATTTTTGATAAAGTGAAATTAATTAAATGACGCAAATTTTAAGTTTTCCCAATAAAAGTAATTCAGTAAATCAATAGATTTTGTCATTTTTTCCTTCGAGAAAGGAGGAAATTATTGCTTCTTTTATCGTTTACATTTATCTAAGTAAGAAACCATGCACGATTTACCATCAATTTAAAATTTTTAAATCCGCCACTGAGGTTACATGCCGATAGAATTTCGATATTAATTTTCGATGGCTCTGTATTGTAATAAACATGGGTGATTATTTACAATTTAGATTTGTTGCCTTTTTAAGTTCGGGAAAGAAATGTTCATAACGTCGGTCGTCAAACTTACGCAAGAGTTCGTTTGCTCACGTAAGGCTTCGATGGGGAGTTTGCCTCGGTCGTAAGCATGATAGTGCAACGTCATCGGACTACTAACGCACTGGATGATCACTCTTTGAAATAATAAATAGAACTTTATAAAAGAAAGAAGAATCAAGTCTTGTAATCTACTAAATATTCTGAACACAGATTTACTGAGATTTATAGCAATTTAAATAAATGAGAATTCTATGAACCTACAAACTTGTGTTACTGATATCGACTGGTAATACATGTAAACACCAGTAATTTAAGCGACTGGTAAATTAACCAGTAATGAGTTCGGAAGACTACTTAAATTCAGGAGACTGGTATTTGACCAGTAATAATAATAAAATCCGAGGTTATATCGACTGATAATCTCAACCAGTAATATAGGATTATTGAACTTATATTGGTGAATATTGGCATGAGTTGGCTGTCAAAATGCACGAGCTTGCGAGTGCATTTTGACAGTCAACAAGTGCCAATATTCACCAATACAAGTTCAATAACCCTTTTATTATATAGCTAAAGTATTTAGTTGTTAAATTATATCCCCTTTCACTCAAAATAGACGAGAATTCATCAATATTGGCATCTAAGGTGAAGGTGTGCAATATCAGCATGCATTTCTTAACTGTTCAATATTAAACCCGTCATTAATGCATGAAGGAAACTGATTTGTGAATGGGACATCATGATTTATTTGCAGTAAAACATTTTGTTTAAATAAATTAATATGATATCAAATACCGGCTCTGTCAGACTCGGAGAACCGTCGTCTGCCATTTTGGCTTGTTTACGTCGTTACGGTAACGTCAATATTGAACGCTCATACTCGGAATGTTTCGGGCGCACATTGGCAAATAAAACTTCAAATTACTCGCCTTTGATTACAGGTGGCGCACGATCCGTTAACGTCCAAGGCGTTTCTAACCTCAAGTTTAATGTTTAGATTAGAAAGTTGTTGAATATTTAGTGACGAAGGCGGATTACGGTCCGTAGGACCTCACTGCGCTTAGAGACGAACTTAGAAAACGCAATGCAAGACTCTCTTGGCGGAAAGGAGAGTACGTTGAGAGTTTCAGCTGCACCCGACTTTTCTCTTGTCACATCGATTAAATAAATACATTCAATACACATTGAACGTTTTTCACTATAAACTACTTCGTGATTAAGTTTACATGCTTAAACAGTAGTTTAGGTTGAATATATAAGATACAATAAATCATAATTCTTTATAAGTTGCAGTGGCGTAGCTTTCATTGAGGCAACCGAGGCAGCTGCCTTGGTAAAAAAAACCAACCTAAAAGTTACGCTGTTAAAATGTCGATAGCTTCTGGGTGGCTGCGCCCCCCAGACCCCCTGCCTCGGTAATATTCGAACCCAAGCTACGCCTATGAGTTGTTGAATTGCATGTTTAAAACAATAAGATGCGGACTCGATCCCCCCCCCCCCTCTCTCTCTCTCGATGATTAAGACTATAAATTATTAAGAGGCCGTCCACGGAGATATCAGGCAGTAGCTATAATATGGCTGGCACATGCAATTCCCCAAAATTTTATTCATACCCAATAAAAGTTAAGGTCATACGCCAATTTTATCGTATGTAAAGTGAATTTCACAAAAAACATTGTTAGATGCCAAAACTTGGCCTATTTCATAAATTGGAGGACACTATATAATCTATAGAAAATGATCATTTTGTAAAGTTAAATAATACCCAATACAATAAAATTTGTCCAGAAAGTATAAACAATATTTGAAGGAAATTCCTTAATAATTAAGATGAAACAATAAAATTGCTGGGAAACAATGCTGTTGTTGAGCATTTACTGACAGAAGTAGCCAAAAAGCCAGTAATTTGAGTTACCTCCCTTGGCGTAAAAAATGTAAAATGATCCGAAACTTGCATAAATTGTAATTTTCGAAGAAAACAGTATTTATTTAGAACATTTTTCACTTATCTCGATTTTTTTTACCAAGTGTAAACGTGGAATTATTTTTTTTTTAATTTGATGGTGAAAAATAAATATTCAGCCCGGACCTTATCAAAGTTTCGTGGGTAAACAGATATGGCTGACAAGTGATAGAAACGTGAAGTTTTTCTAGGAGTGGTCCTTATTTTAGGGACTTGTCAACCCTTAATAATTGTTCAAAAGACATAAGTGGATATTCAAGATATTTTAAAGTTGGAACTGCGTGTAATATTCAACCGAGATTGACCCCCTGCTGTACAGATCGGGGTACTTCGAATTCGACGTAAAAGTTTAACTGTTTAAACTATCGTGCACGGTGCAGATGCTTACTAGTATGCCGAGGTCATTGCGATTCTTTGGGGATTTACTGGAGGCAACCACCACTAAATGTAGTTATCTACTACACAAAGGAAAGTGTAAAGCAGACAGAGCAGTAAACTTCAATGTTTCAAGGGAAATATTTATTCTCGTTGGAAGTGGTAAGTATAGATGTCGAATTTTCTCTGTTATTTTTCTTTGAACACTGTCTTTGATTGCTAGACAATTTTGATGCAAGTTCTCATGATGTGTCAATGCAAACAATTCATTTGATGAAATGATTCTTTTTAAAATAATGATTAAAATAAATCCCCACAGTAAAAAAAAACCATTAAATCAATCGGGGGGGGGGGGGGGGGGGGGGGGGGGGGGGGGGGGGGGGGGTGTTAATGTAGGGATTTTTAAAATCTGTACTACAACACAATGTTTATCCACAAATCATTGAATTAAGAAACAATAGAAGCAGACAAAAACAAGATGAAAGTGGTGAAAAGTTCAATAAGTGTTTATAAAAATGTTTATTGTCCTGCAAGCTATGTACATATCAGCATGCATGCATAAAAAATAATATATATTAAAATTATATCAGATTATTTTTGACAGATTTTTTTTACTAGCTACTTTACACATGTGTTTGTTTTTTGGATTCCTAGATTTAATAACTATTAAAGGATGAATGAATCAGTGTGAGAGGGTAGTATATGTACATGTATGTATGTGACAAAAACCGAATAATAATTAAAAAAATAATGATATATATTTATTCATGTAATTATGCAACTATAAGAACCATGATGGGGGTGGGGGTGGGGGTGGTGGTGTTAAAGGTTGATGTATATCATTAATTTTTCTAAATTTAAGCTGAATGGATTATAAAATTCAGATGGTTTAACATGACACAAAATCTGATGATTTATTTGCATGCACACAGGTACTAAAGTGTATTAGTGTGACATACATGTATATACCAATTACCAAAGCTTGATAATGAATACAACGCCCATTTCATTACAGATTTGGAAAATAATTATAGTCAAGTCACCCCTACTGCAAGCCAATTATCAGACTGTATCAGTGAGTATATTTATTTATTTCAATGAAAAGATTTTAAATTCAGAACATGGTACATCTGACCTTGTCATACATGTAATTCATAAATTATGTAAGTTTAGAACTATTACAGATAAGAGCTTTTAAGTTAAAATTAAAATTCCACATTTGACATGTATATTTCTTGAGACAAATCCTGACCAAAGGCATCCAATGTTATGATGTCCCAATCCTTTTGTTTTAACTCACTTGGCAGACATACATGTAGAATATAAAAACTTTAACTTTGACAATAACATAAGAATGGTTAGAGATGGGGGTTGGATATTTCAGAAATGTGTGTTCCTTATGTCATATGATAGAAACATTTTTACCTTACGACCTTGACCCTTCATATTGAAGTTTTATGTGATGTCACCATGCCACACACAACACATACATGCATTTTTAATTCATGACTGTTATCAAAGATTTTAACCCACTCGACAAGTTTTAAACTCTCTTCAGACAATTCTTGTTTAGATAATTTCAAATACTAGCTCGTATATATATATATATATATATATATATATATATATATATATCAGAGGTGATGTTTTGAAATCAGAATGTGGTTTAATTTTTGAATCAATGAATATATAGTTTTATTTATTTTTTTAGCTCACCTGAGCTGAAGACTCAAGAGAACTTTTCTCATAAAAATTTGTCTGGATTCTGTTGTCATCATAGTGGTAATAATTTTTCCCATTTTCATCTTCTCCAGAACCAATGGCCCAATTGAATGAGATTCATTTTCGTTTAAATGAAAGGTCATGCCCCCTTTGAAGGGAGATAATCAAGAAAAGGCAAAAATAGGATGGGGTCATTTAATATAATGAAAATATGCAAGCAATCCCAGGTTGTGTAGATTGGAGTTCAATTCATGACCTGGGTGTAGGATGAGGCTATAATAGGGGGTCAACGTTTTATAAGGGATAATATAAGGAAACATCTTTAACAATCCTCTTCTCAAGAAGGGTATGTCAATGATTAGTCATATTCATATGCAAGGATCTTCAGGTAGTGTAAATTTTATTTTGTTCAATTCAGAGGCTAAAGAATTAGGGTATGGAGGAGATCAAAGTATGATGTGGGAATATACAGGAAATTAAAACAAATTCTTTTCAAGGTTAGCAGGACCACACTAAATCCTTTCAAACTGCAAATGTTCTAATTTGCGTTGATCCATTTTTCCTTTCTAGGCACCCATGACTAAAGTCGGGGGGGGGGGGGGGGGGGGGGGGGGGGGGGGGGGGGTAGAACTTGCTCATGTTAGTAATAAGGCTCTCATATTTCATATCTTTATTCCTTATAACAAGACATTTCTTTTGATATAAATTTTTTTTTTTACTTTTGTGTTTGGCCTACTTTTAACAAAATATAACCTACAGTAGGCAAGTCTCCTGAACTATATATAAGATAGTCTAGCCTTTTATGTTTAGTATTTAGATATCTTAAGGCAAGAACTTGCTTATGTTAGTAATAAGGCTCTCATATTTCATATCTTTATTCCTTATAACAAGACATTTCTTTTGATATCAATTTTTTTTTTACTTTTGTGTTTCGCCTACTTTTAACAAAATATAACCTACAGTAGGCAAGTCTCCTGAACTATATATAAGATAGTCTAGCCTTTTATGTTTAGTATTTAGATATCTTAAGGCAAGAACTTTCATTTGATACCATGCTGTTTGATATTGTGACCTTGGTTTTGAAGTTTAACCCAGATTTTATTATATTGATATTTTACATAAAGATATACAAAATGTGTATATTCTTTATTACCAGACTTTTAATTTAGTACCTGACATTAGTCTTTAAAATAGCATGATTTTCAAAAACTTTAAATTGGTATATAGTTTCTCAGCCACTTTGGATTGGGCTTTGATATAGATTTCACATATTATAGATTACTAATGAAAAGAGCTTTACTTTTGAACTTCTGACTTTGACCATGTTGACCTACTTTTGAAAAACATTCATTATTACCAGATCTGTTATATCTTGAGGGATAAGGTATTGGGTTAGTTTGTTTCACATGAAATGCCTAATGACCAGAATTTATTTCATATCATGACCTTTGACCTTGTGACTATATCAAACATATGATCTTGACTTTCTTAATGCATTGCTTACAGTGCTATTTATATATGTTCATCATTTTATTTCCATTAATTTACACAACTGTTGTTATTTAGATCTCAGCTGAGTCCAAGATAGGAAGAGGCTTTGGAGAGAACACAGAATTACTACAGACAAAAGACTTGTGAAGTTATAAGGGGAATTGCAGAACTCATAGCTCCACTTCAATCTAGATATGTTGACAGTTATTTCACAGAAACACTTTGCAGCTGACAAAGATAATCAAATGATGACCACTACTTTAACTCTATGGTTGCAGCATATTTCAATTTTTGAAGTGACAAATTTTATTCCTGTTTGTGAACCAATATTCAAAAGAAACACTGCTATGGCATTAGACATAACTTAGAAGAGAGTGGTGGGGTGGCAAAATAAGATTCCATACTGTGAAATGTATCAATTGTTAATATACATATATCAATATAAATTCAGTGCCAATTTTCATAATTTCTAGGGGAAAAGTTTGTTTGTAACAAATGTCAGAAATATGCACTAGCTCTTTCTTTGCAAACCATGCTACTAAGTACCAGGCATTAAGACATGATTTGTTTATTGTCATTTGTTAAACATAGACAGATCCAGTGATTTGAAAGGGGGGGGGGGGTTCCAGAAAAATGATCTCAAATCTGCATTAGGTCATATCCGATGAACTGATAAAGTAAATATGTTTATTATTGATTGCTAGTTACATGTAACCTTTTATGCATCAGTTGAAGATACTTTATGAACATTTTCCGTCACTGGTAAAATTCAACAAACATTTTGTGTATCTGGAAGTGGTCAATATATATTTCAACATCAGAGTAAATATGCATTAAAGCAAGTCTGCCAATCTGATGTAGGCAGAAAATGGAATATGTTATGTTATTTCATGAATGCAAAGGGAAATGCTTTACAAGAGAGTCAAAAAATGTCTGGTTAATGCTAAATAACTATCTAGATGTCCCAGAGAAAAGGAGAGGGTGTGTTCTACCCCCCACCCCCCACCCCACCCCCTCGGGATCTGCCAATGTCAAGTTTGGAATGTGAGTGAATGAATTAAGATTCTTCATGATAGGCAATTGATTAAAATTTGATTTACTGATAATTTTAACTTCATATATGTGTGTTAATTAATTGACTATTATCTCAAATCCTGTGTCAGAAATGACCTCTAAAAATCAACATTGTAAAATTTTATATAATGAATTACATAGGCATTTTTTTTGCCTTTATTATATAGAATGTATACAAAGACATGAAATTTATTTCTGAATGTTCATATGTTCTAGTAATTTTTCATGAATTTTAATCATTTAATCATTGATTGGTTATATCTACTTCATATTTATTTCTATTTATGTAGTTCAACAATCTTCATTTAAGTAGTTGACCTTTTTGCACTTATTGAAAATTTTGAGATTTCAGTTCAACTTTTCACCATCAAACCTTGCTTTTCCCACTGAATTTATTTTTGTAACTTGAAATACACCTCTTCAAGTTTCTGGTTATACATAATTCATTTTTTTTGAGACATTGTATTGGGTTTTATGAGATCTTATAATTTGACCATTATTTTGTAAATTATATTGGTGTGAAATATGTGCAATTTTAACAATTAATAAATTCATTCATTGGATGAATATACACACAAAAACCCTCTTAGTTATTGCATATAGTGTATATCTAACATATAAAATATTGCTTTTCTCTATTTCTTTGTTATATGACATTTTAGAGCTGTTCAAACATAGCACTTTTTTCCAATATTTCGTGACCTTTTTGCACCGAAAATTATCTCGAAGTTGTTTTTCCATGTCGAACCCATACTAAACATGATAGAAACTTTTTATTTGGCAAATTTCATATTGGGGTCAGTAGGAACCTGTGCACAAAGTTTCATGAAAATCTGAGAGATAGCATGTGCCGACCTCTGCCTGATATCATAATGGACACCCTCTTAAATATATCCATACATCTCTGAATTTCTATTATTAACCTGTTAAAATGTGTAGTAATAATGAATGTATATGTATAACTTCTCTTTATAAAATAAAATTCACGATAGAGAAGGTATACATATATATAGGCCTAGAATACATATACCATAACCCTTAACTTCATTTGCGTGTTTTAACTTTTATCACTTACGTGATGACGTCACGGTAGGTAAACAGTCCTTGCGATTAACTTTTTAATTAGTCCATAGGGCAAGCGAGAACATAAAAAATGACAGGTCAAATAAATTTTACTACCCCATATGCAAGCTGTACAATAAATTTTTTTAGTTTCTACATTTTAATTGAATATTACAATTTGGATTGCAAGTTTAAGACGGAAGTTCAAGCTTTCTTTCAACTTCTAAATTCACGTCTCCATCCATATACTATGATTGATATACTATGAGCTGGTTGTACTCTGCGTTAAAAGCACGACTGATACAGTAGGAATGGTTGTATCCAAATGACGTTTGTCCATGTTGTAGGCCTACATAATTTGACCCGTGTTTACTTTAATGTATAAGGATTTCTCATGCTTATATGTACCATGACAGTTCATGATATGAATGATTTAATACTAAAATACATCACTTAACAAATGTAGTACACTTTTCAATTTGAAGGTCAATTTGAATGTTCATACTTCAGATTGGAATCGAAGTTACAAGTGAATATTGAAAAATGTAATGCAATGCTTTTTTAAAATAAAAACCACAATGAACAATAGGCCTATGTATGGCTTTTATTATAAACACAACATTGTACATATGACAGTGAAATCTGTATTTACTTCACTTGGATAAATTTATAGCTTTATGAATTTGCATTTAATTTTGATAAAAGTAGATATGATTCAAACTTTATTTCTAAAAATTTCAGAAATGTCTTAATCTCTTGAGATGCATTTTTCTTCTCGTTTGCGTCAACAGTTGAAATAGGCTAGGACTGGTATTCATTGCTTTGACGTATTGGACTGTACTTCCGTGGGTCAGTTGATCAACATGACATAATAAAATAACCATGATAATGCAAACTTTGATAAGTTATGAAAGTTTGATAATTTCATCGCATATTTTGATAAATTTCATACGTATTGAAGAATCCAGACTCGTTTTCCCTGAAATTCAAACAATATGTTACAACACTTTTTTAATTATAACAAAATTAACAATGAAAGTAAAGTGTTGAAATTAATTTCCAATCCAGTCATCATAAACGAAAACAAGACCTAGGAATATTCACTGCCTTACAGTTACAATCTGGTTATAGCCACCCCTTCATTACAGTCGCGTCGTCGTACCGAGTGACGGCGGAAGGGGGGGGGGGGGGGGGGGGGGCTGCTGTTAGCAATCGCGTTCATTCATATTTTGAAGACCTTGGATAACTCTAAAATTAATTTTCGAATGACATCTTAAATATATTTTTGTACCATACTTCGTTTATATATTGATTACTCCCCCTGTTCAATTATATCTAATCTATAAAGGGGGGTGGGGGTGGGGGTGGGGGGTGGGGTGAGAGTCATAGAATTATAAGATCATTGATGAATGTATCACTAAGGGTAGATAAAATTTCAGCATAAAATATTAATGCAGAATATTACGATCTACAGAGCAACAGACCTACCGTAAATACTTTCTGCAACAAAGTAGTCATCTGATATCTGTGAAGTCGGACTGAACTGAAGACTGGTGTTTCTAGCGCACGACGCTGAGTGGAACTTAAAATGATCGTTGTCGCTGTCACATTTGATGACAATGAACCAATTGTTTTTTTTTTTAAAGCTTCAGTTCTCGGGAATTCTACCCCCGCTCCCTGTTTGCACAACAAAAACCTTACACTCTCTCATAAATCTTATGTACACCGGAAGTCAACAAGGACGTAAACGAGTCTTACGCCACCTATCTTTGATATAGGGGAAAGAACTGACAAATATTCGCAATTTACGTAATGCAAAGTTAGCGTTCAATAAATTCTCAGGATATTGAACACTTACATTCTCTAGACTTTACGCAGGTTTTATAATAGACTATTTATTAGCTATATAATAATATAATAAACTGACTGGTAATCTCAACCAGTAATAAAAAAAAAGTTGACTGGTAATCTCAATCAGTAAAATAATACCAGTAATAAAATAAAACCCAAGGTTATATTAACAGGTAATCTCAACTAGTAATATAAACCACATATAGATTCTTAGCACTCGCTGCTAAAACCCTATCGCTTATAATAAACAAATCACGAACACTCTCATGAATGTTAATTAATAAGCAATAATTTCCCACTAAGTTTTCCCTACTTAAAACTTAGGAAATAAGCAAACAGAGTAATACACACCCTCTCGGCACTCTGTAAACTGATCAACTGCGTTATAATCTGCAAGTGCAACTACTCGCACCTACGTTGCATATCGTGACATCATGAAACATCATGAAACGCGACCAATCAAATGTGTCGCGTAGAAAACTACCGAGCATTCTGTACCTCCCCCTTTCCCACACTAAATATTCCCACACTATAAAATAATAAATAAATGAATCAAACACCGCAATTACACATCATTGCCTATAAAACAATTAACCATAGTGTTATTTTACAGAAATAATGCGAATGAATTATATGATAATTTAACTTGTGCACAATATGTGCAATGCATTATGGGAAACGATCGTCACAACGTAAACAGAAAACACGGGTACACGAGGTAAGCTCGGTTTAACAAAATATCACTAACTACGGTATCAAAAGTAATGACACGCTGAAACCATGTTCACAACACACCAATTAACAGTTTAAATATCAAACATTCGATGTTACAATCGTAATATTCATATGTCCTGTACATGAGGCAAGCTAATACGCGCCAGTGAAACTCGTTAGGGGACGGTGTCAAAAGACAAATAACATTCTCCACTAAATATAGTTAACTCACTAGAAATAAATAAAGCTGGCGCACCATAGCATTTTACAATAGGTTACACGCTGTACGCACACTGTCTGTCGGTTGTAAACCTTGCACAATAGTGTAGCCGTGTACTGTATGTGTTCTCAAAATATGTATGATACTTTGAAAAAAATCACAGTCATGACCTATCATTGGGTCAAATGCTGTCTGGCGTGTTTCATGCCGAATGTGAGGCCGTTCTTGGCACACTGATTTTGACTACGGATAAATCCGTTTACCTGATCAAGATATAGGGCTCACGGTGGGTGTAACCGGTCGACAGGGGATGCTTACTCCTCCTAGGCTCCTGATCCCACCTCTGGTTTATCCAGGGGTCCGTGTTTGCCCAATTCTCTGTTCTGTATTGCTTATAGGAGTTACGAGATTGATCACCGTTCGTTATCTTCGCCTTTCAGTATATATATATGAGAAGTGAAGTGGAAATGAACGGCATGCATTATACGCAGATCAATAGCAATCTTATCTGAATGATAATGCAGAAAATTTGCTCTGTGCGTTCCATAAAGTTATATATGTAAGCTATTAGCAAATAATTCACGTTTATCCATGGTATGTATGCATTAAACAATGCATTAGGTATTAAGGAATGGACAACTTCACTAACACACGAAATAGCATACATGTACGTATCGTACACTGCTACCATACGTCTTTTCAATGATCATAGCGTTGCCAACGTATTTTTTTTCGTAAGTGACGCTGAAAAACAGCCGGTTTCTGTTTTCGTTTCGCTCTCTCCAAAATTCGTATTGATTACAGGTACATGTAACAACCGTTTTCATTTTACGAACACATTTTAACAATTGAATTTATCTGCAAAATAAATGCAAAACTTTTGTTGCATGTTAAAAGTTCCAAATTTAGATTGAATAATTGAACCTCCCTTTCGAGATTTTTTCACTCTACGTATGAGAAAAGAGTACCAATTCATTTCCCATATACCTCAGTGTTAACCTTTGGCCCTCTCACTAATTAACTATATCGATTTTAAACAAACGACCGCAAACATTTCAAAGTTCATTCCAAGTGTTGATAAAAAATGACAAAAATTATATAGGGTCCCGTGCCTTTTATAGGCCATATTTGTACATTTTTTTTTTTTTTTTTTTTTTTTTTTTTTTTTTTACAACACATAGCAATCTGCAGTAAATCACACACTTCATTTTAAGCACATCCCTACCATGGCAATTTCTTCAGTCATTTCTCGATTTTGTGCGATAATTTTTCATCCTGACAATTAAATTGAACCTCTATAATATTTCTTTCAATTCCAAATAATTTCACTCTTGATACTAGCCAATCACGCAACACCTAGACATTTATACCTCCGCTCAATCTTGGGTAAATTGCGTCCGGGTTACGCATATGGGGGTTTGTACTCTCATTCCGTATGTAAGATACAGATATTCTATGAAAGAAAGGTATGAAAGATAATATTTCTATCTTTCATATAACGTGACAGTTATCTTCCACGCCCCATGACGTAATAATCAATACACAACTAGCCTACAACTTACCTCGATTGACAAACACAACGTCTAGTGACGAAACGATTGTCGCAGACAATCGATTGTCGATCGTTTTTGGCTCTTCGATTCCGATTATCGATTTTATTTTTAGTCCCCTACCGACGAAATCGAGGGAACTTTAGGTTTGCGCTCCGTCCGTCTGTCCGTCAGTCCAGTTTTGCGCACTTTTTTTTCTCTGTTGCAGATATTTATTTTATATTTGGTATGTGGCTTTGCCATAAATTACAGATCAAGTTCGAACTTCGTCTCGGTCCGTTGATTTTTCACTTAGTTACGGCCCTTTGACTTAGAAAAATAGCATGGATAATCAGTTTTTCAGACTTTTTTTGGTTGTGCTTGCAGATATTCATTTGATATTTGGTACATTGCTTTGCCATAACAAGTTACAGATCAAGTTCGAGTTTCGTTTCGGTCCGTTAATTTTTCACTAAGTTACGGCCCTTGGATTTCGAAAACTGGCGTCAATCATCAGTTTTCCGGACATTTTTTGGTTGTGCTTGCAAATATTCATTTGATATTTGGTACATTGCTTTGCCATAACAAGTTACAGGTCAAGTTCGAATTTTGTCTCGGTCCGTTGATTTTTTATTAAGTTATGGCCCATGGACTTAGAAAAATAGAATGAATGATCAGTTTTCCGGACTTTTTTGGTTGTGCTTGCAGATATTTATGCCCCCCCCCCTCCCTTCAAAGAAGAGGGGCATATTGGTTTGCACCGGTCGGTCGGTTGGTTGGTCGGTAGACCACATGTTGTCCGCTCAATATCTTGAGAACCATTCACTTGATGATAATGATATTTCATATGTGGGTTGGTTATGAGTAGAAGAGGACCCCTATTGTTTTTCAGGTCAAAAGGTCAAAGGTCAAGGGTCAATCTAGTCTGGACATAGGAATATAATGTCCGCTCAATATCTTGAGAACCCTTTACTTGAAAGACATCAAACTTGGCACACTGGTACATCCTAAGGAGTAGATGACCCTATTGATTTTGAGGTCATATGGTCAAAGGTCAAGGGTCAAACTGGACATTGGAATATACTGTCCGCTCAATATCTTGAGAACCCTTTGCTTGACAGATATCAAACTTGGTACACTGGTACATCTTCAGGAGAAGATGACCCTTAATGATTTTGAGGTCACATTGTCAATGGTCAAGGGTCAAACTGGACATAGTAATATACTAACCGTTCAATATTTTGAGAACCCTTTTGCTTGACAGACATCAAACTTGGTACACTGGTATATCTTCAGGAGAAGATGACCCATGTTGATTTTGAGGTCAAAAGTCAATTGTTGAACTGGACATAGTAATATATTGTCTCCTATATTTTAAGAATTATTTGATTGATTGACACCAAACTTGGTACACTGGTACAGCATAAGGAGTAGATGACCCCAATTGATTTTTAGGTCACATGGTCAATTCACTCTTGACATAGGAAGATATTGTCTGCTCAATATTTTGAATTGATGATACTACTATCAATTAAATGATGTGTGTGTATAACCCTTTTTAATTTTGCACCATGGGGGGGGGGGGGGGGGGGGGGCATATGTGTTTTACAAACATCTCTTGTCATTTGATATTTGGTACATTGCTTTGACACAACACGTTATAGATCAATTAAGTTCCTGGTTCCCCTTCTACCATAATCTACATAATGAACTTTGAATATTGTTGTGGTACAGTAATTTTCTAAACCGGTAGGGGACTATGTATTGCCATGTAATACTCTCAGAATGCTTGTTCATAATCGATTGTCGCTTGTACACTAATTAATATCTAATCCGAGATTCATCTGACTGTTACTCCCGCTTTTATATCAAGACGTGCGGGGGAGATTCAGAGTTGACTCCATATTGAAAAGTGGGAATTCAGTGATACCAGCTAGTGTATATACTGCACATATCCATAAAACTAAATAGAAATAACTCAAAAAATAATAATTTTTTTTTATTAACTACATGTAAATACCGATTATATCGATCATTGATCGAAACTGTTCTTCCAATTATGACCGAATTAACGATTATGAAATTTCCCCGATTTTTCAACACTTCTAGCGTCCACAAAGCTCTTGTACAAAAAAAATATATGATAGATTGTAATATCCCTGATAATTTCCCGGTGTATGTGACCGGACACAAAAATACACATTACTTGAACAACTACCGCACACTCAACAACAGTCACAAATTCTTCATACAAATGCTGCATGCTGTCGGGTACATCTATGTCATCCGGTGCATTATACCAGTTCGCAGAAACCCATCCCACACGGTCTACTAGTTCTAGGCCTACCTCCACATTCACTCTGTCAATGTCTACTGTCCCTATATGTGTCTCAGGTGAAACAAGTGCCTCCAATCTCCATGAGACTCGAGTCCTTTCACGTGTGGAAAACGAAAGTCTATCCATGCCCTTATCCACCAACAAAAACCACTTGGAATCTCTCTTCACACACTCGTCATTAAATAACTGCTCAATTAATATCAATAGCAATGCTCCTCTCAGAAAAAAAAAAACGTGCAGTTGTGGATTCAGATTCTGATTAAGTCTGTCAAAATGTTTCGCGCTGATGGACTGCCAAGTGACGTCACGCATCACCTAATTATTGATTAATTGTGTACTTATTCAAAGAGGGATAAGTCTAATACAATTCACTTATTCACTCGTCGGGCGATTTTTTGTCAGCAACGTTGTTGCCAAAATGAGGGTCGTAGAATTCGATTCTGGTGATATTTTTAATGTACAACGAAAAATTAATTAATTGGAAAATTCTCATAATGGCGTCGCTGGCACAAGGAAAACGAAAAATTTCTAGAAATATGAGAGAAAAAGACGCTTATGAGTTGCCATGAAATATTAAGGTGATTCAACCCTCGGGGTTGCTAAATAGCGGTAAAACCCTCGGCATAGCCTCGGGTTTCACAGCTTTTTTGCAACCCTTGGGTGGAATCACCTTATATTTCATGGTTACTTATAGGAGAGTCTTATAATCTTCTTTTTCTCGAGTACGCCTTCAGATAGAGACGTGAAACTTTCAGGGAATATAGACAATACAAGGTTGCAGTGATTTATTTGAATATTACTTCTGGTCGTCATATAAAGTTACAAAAATGAGCAAAAAAAAGTTTTTCTTTGTTTTTCAGATTATTTATGTATCTTCTATAGAATGTGTAGAATATAGTCCAAAAAGAGACGCCGAACTTTAAGGGTAAAACATCACCGGACGTGCTTGACCACATCAGTTGTTACAGAGTTTAATTTCGATTACTATTTTCTCGTTTTTTTCGAGGTACTTTCTCTGATATATTTGAATGGTTCTCGTACGAACAGGTGTGTACCGGATGTAGTGTAACGGAAGACCTAGTAAAGAGTTTCTAGTTATCATTATTCTAAATTGTCTCCTTTTCATCAATTGAATTATCGAAAGAAAAGTTAACATCTTCGATAAATGACGATAACTTTATTGAAAATGTTCTTGAACCATCAGCAACTTGGACTGGGACTTCGCAGTTGTGTATTTTCTTGACAGAAGTTTCTTCCCCGAATCGAGAACACAGACACAGGTGTAGTTACAAGCTGTTGAATGAATACCTACATTGCATATATCATGTAACCGATTTTCATTTTGTATAGAATAACTCATAAAACAATGCTGATAATCTGAGGTTCTTCCGTTAGTTAGAAAACATCTATCTTCCAAAAAAAAAAAAAAAAAAAAAAAAAAAAACCCAGAAAAAACTGATTTTATTTCCACCATGAACTCTATCTTTTAGAGTTCATGGATAAAAGTAAACAAATCAAAATTCGGTAATTTTCTACCCCAGTTTTAAAAATCAACAGAAGCATAACTTATACGAGATCTCGGTACAAAGAAGTTGACTTTTATCATCCGGTGGGAGATGAGTTATAAGGGTGGCAATATTCAAGAAAATTGGGAAAACGAAAATCGTAGTAAATGGGCCGGAAGCCATCTTGAATTGGACCTGATTATACGAGGTCACCGTTGACTATGTCACCTCATAAAAATGATTTCTCATTTGCCAATGCGCATTTTCTAACACCACCACAAATAGAAAGACCGTCTCGAACGATAACGCTGAATTAGATAGCACGGTGCACCAGATCTTTAATGTTAGGTAATCTGTTCCGCTTAAAAAATATTACACGTGGATTTCCTTTAAATCAGGTAAATTAGAAATTCATGTTGTGAAATGGACTTTTGGTTACCACAGACAATTACAGTGGTTATATATGTACCTAATTTTTCCTGGTATGTTCTCTATTCTGCAAAAAACTATATATGTAGATTGTCAAATTCACCTTGCCGATCAGCAATCATCAGCACCAGGGAAGGTAGGGAAATATCGACGCTGTCTATACTTTTAAAACCTACAAACATTTTTGCATCTATACCAGTTAGTGAACCATTAATTTTGTTTCCTTTATGATTGATTGTTTAACGTCTCTTGAGCTGATTTTTCACTCATATAGAGAGGTCACCAAGACCGGTTAAGGGCTTCAAATTTAGACCTATGCTCGGCGCTTACGGCTATTGAGCAGTGAGGGTTCTTTAGCGTGCCACACCTACTGACACGGGACATCCTTTTTAAAGCCATCTCCGAAGACCCGTGACATTTACACCTAATGCCGAACGTTTGGTGTCAATGGAATTGTCACTACCGGTTTTAACGACTTAAGTATGTCGCGGTCGGGATTCGAACCCCGACCTTCCGCATGTAGGGCGAATGCTCTACCTTCTGACCATCTTACAGAATATAATATAGAAATAATTACATGTATGTATATCTTGTAATGAATACTTGCTGTAGATGAAAAAGTGAAGATAACGAACAGTAATAATGCTCATAATTCTTATAAGGATTATAAAATTAAGAGTTGGGCAAACACAGACCCCTGGACATTCAGGTGCCTAGGAGGAGTAAGCGATCACACCCACCGTGAGTCCTATATCATGATCAGGTGAACGGAGTAATCCGTACTTATCGATAACATAGTCAAAATCAGTGTGTAAAGAACGCCCCAACAATTGGTGTTATAAAACACTTCAGACAGCATTCGGCCGACCCAATAACAGGTTGCATTGGTAAACTAGATCGTTATAACGACCATATAATTTGCAAAATGCTGATTTTAAAAGAGACTGTTGAAACCCTTGTAACATCAACTTCTTTGTCAGTAGCCTGCCTTGATTTAAATGATCATATGCAGAACATGCTCTTGCATATCGAATCAGTTGAGAGACATAAACACCATATGTAGGTGATAATGGAATATTGCTATATAAATATGGGAAGATGATGATGAAGCTGAAGTCATAATGTTGAGTTGTTCGCAACTACATGTATATACATGTACTTTCCAATGGCGGATCCAGGATTTGTTTTTAAAGATGAGTCTCGGAGCTCCAGGTTTTTTAGTCTTTTTATGTTAATTTTATGACTTATCTTTAATAGCTATTCCTTATACATGATAAACTCAACAAATATCAGCACATTTGTTATCTGATGCATGTTTGTATGTATGATGTCAAATCTTACTTTTGCTGCTGTTCTGCTTTATTTTGGTCAGAAAGAAAACAAACAAACAAACACGGAGAAGGGTTTTCGGGTCCCCTCTAAATCCGTCACTGCTTTCATTACAAATTGTTAACTTATATTGTTATTTAGATTATCATATACCTCCACCAAATTAGTTTTCCAGAGAAAATTTGAATTCCTAATGTGTTTTCAACTACGACAGTCTTTTCTCATGTTATATGTCTACCACAATAAAAATTTCTGCGATGTTTATTTCCAAGAAATTTAAAACTCCCAAGATTTTAAAATACCTAGCTGAAAGAAAATTTGCTTTCTCAATTCTCTAAATATGATCAACTCCAACATAATTCGAAATCCCAGATTTCTCAAAATACACGAACGACCAACTCCAGATAAATGCAATTTCTCTCACTGATTTTTCATAGAATGTTCAACTTCAAGGAAATTGAAAGTTCCAAAATAAAAATTACAAAACATTTTTAAACTTTGTATTTCAAGAAAATTTCAAATGTCAGGAAATGGTAACAGTTCTGTATTATTATTTTTATTTTGAATTCCAAATGCTTTAAAAAAAAAAAAAAAACAAGCAAACAAACCCCGGATCTCATTACACGATCAATGTCATGAGAAATGAAATTCTAAAAAACAATTTACCGGTACATGTATATATTTTCAATTAAATTACAACGGATACTACGTTTAAAGTCTCTTCAAAAACTATTCTAGATTTCGGAGGTTTTTTTTTCATCAACCAAATTTGGATCTGCATTCTTTCCAATGTTTCAATCTTCCCACTACATGTACATCTGCGTTTACAAACAGACCCGGTACGGATGGAGCGCATTGTCTTATCGTGGACGAGATGCACTGATACAGAACTATTCATTTTCATTCAACGATTGAAATCAATTTAAAATAGATGTTTAATGAATGTATTGAAAAACTGTGAGCTCAGTATTATAAGTAACTAAACTTATTGAATTTGATACTGATGCCAATCAATTCTAATTTTTAATTCTCCAACTGACAGAAAATGACGGAGGGAAGAACTAGTGTTCAACTCTTGCCTTAATCAAAAAATCTTAAATTTCTTTAAAATAGAAATTAAAGAAAAAATAAATATTATCATCAGAAATGCCATCAGAAGTATTTCTGTTTACTTTTTTCCTATTTTCTTCCGGCCATAAACTTATTTAAGTAAATTATTTTTTACATTAAAATATTAAGAATAACCTTTGTTATTTTTTTTTTTACATTCAAATTCTTCATTAATGTTAGGTGCATTCATATTCTATCATAATGCTAGATGTTTCCCTAATCTATTGAATGTAAATATTGCTTGTTAAGTTCAGCTTGGTCGTGTACACTGAGTCACTGGTATAGAGCAACACTAAATTTCACATGCCATTGTACATATGATGAAGGGTAATTCAAAGGAGGGAAACCAAAGTTTATCAAACCACGGATCATTTCTGACCGCCTTCACACTGATGTTATATGTATGTTTCATCCCGAGATTAAGATAGAGAAAGATACAACGTGCGACACAGCTAATTGTGGCAGGATGTACACGATCTGAGGGTAGACGTACTCCTGCTAATTCTCTGGTGATTAAACATGTATTTTATCATCTTCCTCAACCTAGGTCTTATTATCTTTTTAAGGTATTTCTTGCATCTCGGAAGCGGCACAATGGGGAATAGTTTCTCTAGTGAATCTGCGACGAGTTCGCAAAATCCCCCAGATAATGATGATGCTAAACAAAAATACATCGACGAAATCCTCCAAAAGGCTGACGAAAGCGACGGTGAAGATTTTGTGGACCAAGGTTAGCGAATGCATTTTACGCTTATTGTCAATAAACCTCAATTCTTTAAAAGTTTATTTAATGTGTAACTGTTATGCCTTTAATCTTCTTAACATTCACTTAACATGAAAGGAGACGAGTTGTCATCAATAAACGTTAGAGATTATGTGGACCAGTTTCCGTTTGAAAATATCGTCTTTGAGGGCGGTGGTGCTAAAGGCGTGGTCTATCCGGGAGCTCTACTGGTATTGTTATGATATATATTAGTCTTATGTGTATCTGTTTTATTTTTAGATATAGATTAATGATATGTTTCAATATTGGATGACAGTCAGCAAAGTATTCACTTACGGCTTTAGACAATAGAACTTTACTGATATTTGTAAGATATTGTGCATGTACATATTTGTGTCTAATGTTTACAACCAGTGAAATTATAAAAAAAAGATTCCTATAAATTAAGAACATGGAACACGAATTTCTGAATAATGTATGCACCGACCTCATCCTCACAAGTCAAGATTTTGTGAGTACGTTCATGTACCCTCCACGCAAACCCTTGACAAATATAGCTATTTGAATTGCGGGCTCAAGGTTTGCACTGCGTGATATGCTTAAAAATAAAGTATCCAATGAAATGGCTCTTTTCATAACGAATTTCTGACTGAGCACAAAGATGACTGATCTGCATTGTCTAGAGATAGAGAAAACGGCGGTATTCGTTTAAGTTGATGTCTTGCATATGCAAAAAAAAGTTGAAAAAATTCGAAGAACTTGCCATCTGTTGTTCACAACCATCATTGCTTACGTCTACCAGGTGTTTAAAATGAAAGCCGCATTTCGATTGGCTACGGTGCACGACTTGAACCCAATGAAACGCGGACCCTTGAGCCTGAAATTTACATAGCTACATCAGTCAAGGGTTTGTGTGGAGGATACGTAATCACAGAACCTCAACTGGTGAGGATGCACCGATCTTTACTCGATTATGCTAAAATGTCACTACAGGAACTCTAGGTATATAATTGTATGTTAGTTTGTTTATGAATAAATACTTAGTTTCTAGTATTACACAAGTGACTATAAATGAATATAGTGTCATTTTAACTGCTTAATTCTATTTTTCTTAAATGCCTTTGTTGAAACTCACCGGAACTTCGCAATAAACAACATTAATAGTTTTCGCCCGGTTGCTTGATAACCTTTTAGCATGATACATGTATTTTCTGCGATTTAGAAATATATATTAACAATGAATAATCAAGCTAAATTCATTGTCCCCAATGTATATTACATGTACATGTTAATAAGAACCGCGTTTTTATGTATATCTAGTCAACTCTTTACTGGAAAAGGTGAGCCTTGCACCATAAAATTAATGATAAATTGCAAAATACAATTGTTACAAAACCAGCATATTCAAATAAAAAACTATCAACGATGAAAATGAACGGTTACCGATGTAAAACGAACAGTCACTGATGCAAAACGAATGGTCACCGCTGATCGCACATTAAGCATGCACGGTGAGAGCATGTTCTGGGTATGATTATTTTTTAATCGAGGCAACCTACTGACAAATAAGTTTATGTTAAAGAGGTTTCAACTGTCTCGTTTGAAGTTAGCATTTCAAAAATTATGGACGTTATAATGATCATGTATGGAAATGCAGCCTGTAGTTGCATGTAGGTCAAATGTTGTCCGACGTAGTCCATATGAATTGTTAATAATTTGCAAACGGAGTAATCCGTAGTCAAAATCAGTATGTAAAGAACGGTCTCCTACCCATTGATACGAAACATTGCAGACATTATATTGTTATGACGGGCATATAATTTGCAAAATGCTGAATTTAAACGAGATTGTTGAAACTCCTGTAACATGAACTTGTTTGGCAGTAGCCTCCCTCGATAAAAAAAAAAAATCATACGCAGAACAAGTTCTTGCATATTGAATCAGTTGAGATACTGTAACAAGTGATAATGGAATATTGCTACATAAATATGGGAAGTTTACGATGGAGAAGCTACATTCATTCCGTTTTTCATCAAGTTGAGTCGTTAGTTTGCCTTTAACATACACAAACATTACATAAATATATGTACATGGTAATTTATGGACAGCGACGTGGAGTGTAAGGAATTTGAATTTTTTCCAGGCCTTGGAAGAATTGGGCTTGATGGCGAAAATCAAACGATTTGCAGGGACAAGTGTGGGTTCCATGACTGCGTGCATGGCGGCCCTAGGATACAGCTCCCAGGAAATTCGAAAAGTTATGGAAACGGATTTCAGAACGTACTTCGGTAATGATAGCTACACTGTATGATAACTCGTTGAATGAGAATAGTTAGTCATTAACCTACGTAAAATCCGTTGTGTACCATGCATCAGGATATAGGGCTCACGGCGAGTGTGACGATGTTTACTCCTCCTAGGCACCTGATCCCACCTCGGTGTGTCCAGGGGTCCGTGTTTGCCCAACTGTCTACTTTGTATTGCTTATAGGAGTTATGAGATTGATCACTGTTCATTATCTTCGCCTTTCATCAGTCAATAAGAAAACATTTCAAAAAATGAAATTTAGTGACTATATAAATAATCCGTTTCCTAATATAAAAAATTCACTGTAGGAAATAACGGACATCAAGAGAAGAATAGAAACTTTTGATTGTTTTTATTATTTTTTTAATTTCTGGTAGACGCCAGACTTGGACGATTAAGTTTGCTCCCCAATCTACTGCGCCACTTCGGATGGCAGCCCATGAACACGTTGTATGAATTCCTGGGAGAACTCGTTGAGAAGAAACTTGGAAATAAAGATGCAACTTTTAGCGATGTAAGTTTCGTTCCTATGTCTAACATCAAAATTTATGAATTAATACATGTGACATATTTAATTATATAGAATTCAACAAATCTATCTGAAATAAGATTGAGTGGTGATAGTGTAACATTTTGTTTGGAAGCAGAAGCACTTACAATCTAGTTACATAACATTTTAGATAACTATTTCTCCTGGAGAGGAAACCATACCAACTAATGTGTTGTTGTAGCTTGACACCAGTTATATAAGGTGACGTTTAGCCAGACCTAGCCGCCTATTATGCCGACCATTACAAACGGGCGCTGTTGGTTTTGCAGTTGGTGTCATAGCTTTAGCAGTTGATGTCATATAATAGCTTTTGCAGCTGGCGTCATAAAAATCTGAATAAATCTTAAAAGTAATTAACCTTTTCCGTTACAGATACATTTTGCCATCATCAATCATTGCCAACAACAAAATTTAATTATCAGTAGTTATACAATAAAATGAATGTTCAAGTGATATCAATATCTAGCATTAGTTATACAAAAATATAACATGTTAGATATAACATCAATATTTATCATTGATTGATTTTATATTGTTTAACGTCACCATTGCCGGTGAAGGGCTGCAAATTTTAGGCCTATGCTCAGCGCTTACGGCCTTTGAACAGGGAGGGGTCTTTATTGTGCCACACCTGCTGTGACAAGGGACCTCGTTTTTACTGTTAAACAAATTCTCATACTCATGGTCTATTGACCGGTCAACAGTTTACGAACTATTGACCGGACAATAGTCTGCATTATTTCCATTGGCTACGCAAGTCACGTGATTATTGATCTGCTGCTTTGTTACGCAATGACGAGGTTCAGTGATTTAATTCATGATGAAATACAGAATTTATTAGATGAAACGCTAAGCAGGAATACGAAAAATGTAACGACTGATACTTAAATCGGATATTGGGTATGCTTTCTTTTAAACTAGTGGATACGTTTATAAATGTACGCAATTACACTGTCTTGTTATACATGTAAGTTCGAAGTCAACAAACCATGTGTATCTTGTAAAAATAACCTTTAAAAATGAAGGTGTATAACAGAACAGTTATTGACTGTCCTCGGACAACAGCTGTTTTGTTTGTTTGACCCTCGAACGGATCTGTTGCCCTCAGCCTACGGCTTCGGGCAACAGATCCGTTCTCGGGTAAAATAAAACAGCTGTTGTCCTCGAACCCAGACAATAACTGTATAATGTTAATATAATGAAATATGATATCAATATTTATCTTTCGTTGTACAATAATGAAAATGTTCACATAATATCTGTCTGTTTATTATTTTTTTTATTCAATATTCATCATTAGTTGTACAATAATATAAATGTTGACATGCTATCAATATTTATCATTAGTTGTACAATAATATAAATGTTGACATGCTATCAATATATATCATTAGCTGTACAATAATATAGGATGTTCATGATATCAATTATTATCATTAGTTGTATAAAAAGACCGGAAAAGAACTTTGTATCGTTGTCACCAACGTTAACAACATGGAGGAGGAATATTTTCATCCCAAAACCACACCCGACGTTCCGATTAGAATGGCAGTCCGGATGTCGGCAAGTCTTCCAGGTAAACAAATACCCTAATTAAAGTCATCAAATAATTCAAATTGAATGCCATCATTCATTTTGATATATTCAATTAATATTTGAATGTCATGATAATCTTATAAATTGTTCTTTTAATAGGCTTGATGCAACCTGTGCATTACACGACATCTGGGACCGATAATATCTACGTTGACGGTGGACTATTGGCTAATTACCCAATCGCTTGTTTTGATGGTAATTTATCTCTGTATAGACAGGCAGTACACAAATACCACAGTTTACACTTCTGTCAAGGGCTACACTGGCTGCTTCCATCTTGTGTATATATACTGGACGTGGATTTTAAGAAAAACATTAAAAGTCGTCACTCTACCAGTATAGGCACTCTTTATCACCAGGCATTAGTACAATGACGTCATGTGTGGTCATCAGTTACTAGTTATCATTACCAGTTCTAAACATAATGACGTCATCAGTAGTCATCATGATCACCGGTCCAAAACACAATGACACTATCAGTGGTCATCAACCGCTGACCAACATCACCAGTTGTAAACATGATCATGACATCAGTGGTCATCAGCTACTGGTACTTAACACCAGTCTTAAACACATTTATGACGTCAATGGTCATCGTGATCATTAGCCCTAAACATAAGCATGGCGTCATTAGTGGTTATCATGATCACCAGTTCTGAACACGTGCCTTTCTCATGTCATTCTTGAAATCTTTCTAGACACATTCATTCGTCATGAATTAATCAAGGTGTATTCAAACAGAAGTGGGTTTTGCCTCTCCTCTATACACACAGTATTCGATATACCTGAAGGGTTTTCAGCTTTACTGATTTCTTTTGGATGGTGGTTATAACAATCAGAGTACTCTGAGTTATGGATGCGGATTTTAAGGCTTACTGATTTCTTTTAGGATGGTGGTTATCAATGAAGAAAGAAGATTCTTTTCTCAAAAAAATGCAGCCTCTGGAGAAGCTCCCTGAAATCATGGACAGAAGAAACAGGTTTGCTCGGAATGAAGAAACTGCTGATAAAACATTGGGCTTTGTTCTGGTGAGAGATAGCATCATGTTTTTTATTTTTGTTTCGATCAGCTGCACTGTACAATACAGTCTTTAGATTACCTTAATAACGTTTTAATTTACTCAGAACTTAAGCAAAGACTATTAGCTCTTACAATGAACAATGTGTTATTTATCTAGGCTTTTTTCAAGTTTTTTTCCACATTGGTGCAATAATATTTCAACATCTTTAGATGCTCCAAATCAGTCATATGGAAAGAGAAAGATGTTATTAGTGTTTTCGTTAATTAGAATTGTAAATGACCTATTCACTAATGGATAACATTGTTATGAATTACTATTGCAATGGAATTAAAGACAAAAAAGATGATTTTAAAAGTAATATGTTCACTTGACTGTTAAATAAAGGGGTAAAATATGAGTATTCCCTTGAGGAAGCTTTCTCTCTTTCTCTCTCTCTCTCTCTCTCTTTCTCTTTCTCTCTCTGTGTGTGTGTGTGTTTAATCAAACGTCGTAACATAATTATTAAATGGTTAAATTTTAGTATGCG